>NW_027102709.1:0-75000 GCF_036373705.1 Amia ocellicauda | reverse complement strand
AGCGGCAGAAACGGATATTGCCTTCCCTTTAAGTAGAGCGTCAGGGACAGCTTCCCTGGCTTACGGCCATACTAGCCTGAATACGCCCGATCTCGTCCGATCTCGGAAGCTAAGCAGGCTCGGGCCTGGTCAGTACTTGGATGGTAGACGGCCTGGGAATACCAGGTGCTGTAAGCTTTTGCATCTTTTACACACCAGAGGGCGACAAATCACGAGTTTTAACTTTGGATACACGCAATTTCATCATTATTTCAGATTTGACTTCCCCAAATACACAGGCATACAATAGATCTTGTTCTCCAACGTAAACGGTCCCTAGTAACTAGGGTACATTCGTAAATAAATTGAGCATCATGGCTAGAAGTGACTAAATGTTGCCTAATCTTTCTCATCGAGAAATGACACAATTACAGCAACACAAAAAGGAACTCCACCGGACAAAGTTCAGTGCTCACAAGGAGCCTCATTCAACACACACGGTTCCATTCCCATTCATGCAAAGCACGAAAGTGTAAAACTTGGGAACATACTTGAGAGCAAAGATCACATTCAATCTCATTCAAGGCACGGATGTGAATGCAACGGGATGAAATTACTGAAATGATGCCTGCCCTCGAACTGTGATGATGGACTACCCGACTCGCCAATAATATTGGGTTCTGGTGTATTGAAATACAGGAGCTGCTGGATTTGTGTGTTTTCTTACCCCCTCACCATAGTTTGTCAAATGTTTAAACAACTGAACTTATATTCAAGGTTTGATTCTCTTCATATGTTTTACTGGTTTACATTTGTCTCAGCAACCTGTTGAATGATTCTTCTGCTTTCAAAACAAAATGACAACAGGATGAATGCACACACTTGAAAATACAATACATGCAATGTTATGCATCATAGTGATGCAACCTCCTTTCAGTTTCATACTGCATGTCAATTGAAATCCTTACTGAAATGCACACCTTCTCAAGATTGCGCTTGACTGGCGTGTCAGGCACTCAATTACAGCTGTTTTATCAAGACAATGTGTTCGTTTTGTAATATATAGTTCCGGTCTGGTGTGGCACCCCAGCTAACGCACAACGTTGCCACAATGTTGCCACAACGTGGCGTGTTAGCAGGGACTGTCTGCGGCGCGCTGGTGTGTCCCAGGCTTTAGAGAAGAGAGACAGTTCAACTGTAAGTATGAACGGCAGAAACGGATATTGCCTTCCCTTTAAGTAGAGCGTCAGGGACAGCCTTCCTGGCTTACGGCCATACTAGCCTGAATACGCCCGATCTCGTCCGATCTCGGAAGCTAAGCAGGCTCGTTCCTGGTCAGTACTTGCATGGGAGACCGCCTGGGAATACCAGGTGCTGTAAGCTTTTGCATCTTTTACACACCAGAGGGCGACAAATCACGAGTTTTAACTTTGGATACACGCAATTTCATCATTATTTCAGATTTGACTTCCCCAAATACACAGGCATACAATAGATCTTGTTCTCCAACGTAAACGGTCCCTAGTAACTAGGGTACATTCGTAAATAAATTGAGCATCATGGCTAGAAGTGACTAAATGTTGCCTAATCTTTCTCATCGAGAAATGACACAATTACAGCAACACAAAAAGGAACTCCACCGGACAAAGTTCAGTGCTCACAAGGAGCCTCATTCAACACACACGGTTCCATTCCCATTCATGCAAAGCACGAAAGTGTAAAACTTGGGAACATACTTGAGAGCAAAGATCACATTCAATCTCATTCAAGGCACGGATGTGAATGCAACGGGATGAAATTACTGAAATGATGCCTGCCCTCGAACTGTGATGATGGACTACCCGACTCGCCAATAATATTGGGTTCTGGTGTATTGAAATACAGGAGCTGCTGGATTTGTGTGTTTTCTTACCCCCTCACCATAGTTTGTCAAATGTTTAAACAACTGAACTTATATTCAAGGTTTGATTCTCTTCATATGTTTTACTGGTTTACATTTGTCTCAGCAACCTGTTGAATGATTCTTCTGCTTTCAAAACAAAATGACAACAGGATGAATGCACACACTTGAAAATACAATACATGCAATGTTATGCATCATAGTGATGCAACCTCCTTTCAGTTTCATACTGCATGTCAATTGAAATCCTTACTGAGATGCACACCTTCTCAAGATTGCGCTTGACAGGCGTGTCAGGCACTCAATTACAGCTGTTTTATCAAGACAATGTGTTCGTTTTGTAAAATATAGTTCCGGTCTGGAGTGGCACCCCAGCTAACGCACAACGTTGCCACAACGTTTCGTGTTAGCAGGGACTGTCTGCGGCGCGCTGGTGTGTCCCGGACTTTAGAGTAGAGAGACAGTTCAACTGCAAGTATGAGCGGCAGAAACGGATATTGCCTTCCCTTTATGTAGAGCATCAGGGACAGCCTGCCCGGCTTACGGCCATACTAGCCTGAATACGCCCGATCTCGTCCGATCTCGGAAGCTAAGCAGGCTCCGGCCTGGTCAGTACTTGGATGGGAGACTGCCTGGGAATACCAGGTGCTGTAAGCTTTTCCATCTTTTACACACCAGAGGGCGACAAATCACGAGTTTTAACTTTGGATACACGCAATTTCATCATTATTTCAGATTTGACTTCCCCAAATACACAGGCATACAATAGATCTTGTTCTCCAACGTAAACGGTCCCTAGTAACTAGGGTACATTCGTAAATAAATTGAGCATCATGGCTAGAAGTGACTAAATGTTGCCTAATCTTTCTCATCGAGAAATGACACAATTACAGCAACACAAAAAGGAACTCCACCGGACAAAGTTCAGTGCTCACAAGGAGCCTCATTCAACACACACGGTTCCATTCCCATTCATGCAAAGCACGAAAGTGTAAAACTTGGGAACATACTTGAGAGCAAAGATCACATTCAATCTCATTCAAGGCACGGATGTGAATGCAACGGGATGAAATTACTGAAATGATGCCTGCCCTCGAACTGTGATGATGGACTACCCGACTCGCCAATAATATTGGGTTCTGGTGTATTGAAATACAGGAGCTGCTGGATTTGTGTGTTTTCTTACCCCCTCACCATAGTTTGTCAAATGTTTAAACAACTGAACTTATATTCAAGGTTTGTTTCTCTTCATATGTTTTACTGGTTTACATTTGTCTCAGCAACCTGTTGAATGATTCTTCTGCTTTCAAAACAAAATGACAACAGGATGAATGCACACACTTGAAAATACAATACATGCAATGTTTTGCATCATAGTGAAGCAACCTCCTTTCAGTTTCATACTGCATGTCAATTGAAATCCTTACTAAAATGCACACCTTCTCAAGATTGCGCTTTACTGGCGTGTCAGGAACTCAATTACAGCTGTATTATCAAGACAATGTGTTCGTTTTGTAAAATATAGTTCCGGTCTGGTGTGGCACCCCAGCTAACGCACAACGTTGCCACAACGTTTCGTGTTAGCAGGGACTGTCTGCGGCGCGCTGGTGTGTCCCGGACTTTAGAGTAGAGAGACAGTTCAACAGCAAGTATGAGCGACAGAAACGGATATTGCCTTCCCTTTAAGTAGAGCGTCAGGGACAGCTTCCCTGGCTTACGGCCATACTAGCCTGAATACGCCCGATCTCGTCCGATCTTGGAAGCTAAGCAGGCTCGGGCCTGGTCAGTACTTGGATGGGAGACCGCCTGGGAATACCAGGTGCTGTAAGTTTTGCATCTTTTACACACCAGAGGGCAACAAATCACGAGTTTTAACTTTGGATACACGCAATTTCATCATTATTTCAGATTTGACTTCCCCAAATACACAGGCATACAATAGATCTTGTTCTCCAACGTAAACGGTCCCTAGTAACTAGGGTACATTCGTAAATAAATTGAGCATCATGGCTAGAAGTGACTAAATGTTGCCTAATCTTTCTCATCGAGAAATGACACAATTACAGCAACACAGAAAGGAACTCCACCGGACAAAGTTCAGTGCTCACAAGGAGCCTCATTCAACACACACGGTTCCATTCCCATTCATGCAAAGCACGAAAGTGTAAAACTTGGGAACATACTTGAGAGCAAAGATCACATTCAATCTCATTCAAGGCACGGATGTGAATGCAACGGGATGAAATTACTGAAATGATGCCTGCCCTCGAACTGTGATGATGGACTACCCGACTCGCCAATAATATTGGGTTCTGGTGTATTGAAATACAGGAGCTGCTGGATTTGTGTGTTTTCTTACCCCCTCACCATAGTTTGTCAAATGTTTATACAACTGAACTTATATTCAAGGTTTGTTTCTCTTCATATGTTTTACTGGTTTACATTTGTCTCATCAACCTGTTGAATGATTCTTCTGCTTTCAAAACAAAATGACAACAGGATGAATGCACACACTTGAAAATACAATACATGCAATGTTATGCATCATAGTGATGCAACCTCCTTTCAGTTTCATACTGCATGTCAATTGAAATCCTTACTGAAATGCACACCTTCTCAAGATTGCGCTTGACTGGCGTGTCAGGCACTCAATTACAGCTGTTTTATCAAGACAATGTGTTCGTTTTGTAAAATATAGTTCCGGTCTGGTGTGGCACCCCAGCTAACGCACAACGTTGCCACAACGTTTCGTGTTAGCAGGGACTGTCTGCGGCGCGCTGGTGTGTCCCGGACTTTAGAGTAGAGAGACAGTTCAACTGCAAGTATGAGCGGCAGAAACGGATATTGCCTTCCCTTTAAGTAGAGCGTCAGGGACAGCTTCCCCGGCTTACGGCCATACTAGCCTGAATACGCCCGATCTCGTCCGATCTCGGAAGCTAAGCAGGCTCGGGCCTGGTCAGTACTTGGATGGGAGACCGCCTGGGAATACCAGGTGCTGTAAGCTTTTGCATCTTTTACACACCAGAGGGCGACAAATCACGAGTTTTAACTTTGGATACACGCAATTTCATCATTATTTCAGATTTGACTTCCCCAAATACACAGGCATACAATAGATCTTGTTCTCCAACGTAAACGGTCCCTAGTAACTAGGGTACATTCGTAAATAAATTGAGCATCATGGCTAGAAGTGACTAAATGTTGCCTAATCTTTCTCATCGAGAAATGACACAATTACAGCAACACAAAAAGGAACTCCACCGGACAAAGTTCAGTGCTCACAAGGAGCCTCATTCAACACACACGGTTCCATTCCCATTCATGCAAAGCACGAAAGTGTAAAACTTGGGAACATACTTGAGAGCAAAGATCACATTCAATCTCATTCAAGGCACGGATGTGAATGCAACGGGATGAAATTACTGAAATGATGCCTGCCCTCGAACTGTTATGATGGACTACCCGACTCGCCAATAATATTGGGTTCTGGTGTATTGAAATACAGGAGCTGCTGGATTTGTGTGTTTTCTTACCCCCTCACCATAGTTTGTCAAATGTTTAAACAACTGAACTTATATTCAAGGTTTGTTTCTCTTCATATGTTTTACTGGTTTACATTTGTCTCAGCAACCTGTTGAATGATTCTTCTGCTTTCAAAACAAAATGACAACAGGATGAATGCACACACTTGAAAATACAATACATGCAATGTTATGCATCATAGTGATGCAACCTCCTTTCAGTTTCATACTGCATGTCAATTGAAATCCTTACTGAAATGCACACCTTCTCAAGATTGCGCTTGACTGGCGTGTCAGGCACTCAATTACAGCTGTATTATCAAGACAATGTGTTCGTTTTGTAAAATATAGTTCCGGTCTGGTGTGGCACCCCAGTTAACGCACAACGTTGCCACAACGTTTCGTGTTAGCAGGGACTGTCTGCGGCGCGCTGGTGTGTCCCGGACTTTAGAGTAGAGAGACAGTTCAACTGCAAGTATGAGCGGCAGAAACGGATATTGCCTTCCCTTTAAGTAGAGCATCAGGGACAGCCTCTCCGGCTTACGGCCATACTAGCCTGAATACGCCCGATCTCGTCCGATCTCGGAAGCTAAGCAGGCTCCGGCCTGGTCAGTACTTGGATGGGAGACCGCCTGGGAATACCAGGTGCTGTAAGCTTTTGCATCTTTTACACACCAGAGGGCGACAAATCACGAGTTTTAACTTTGGATACACGCAATTTCATCATTATTTCAGATTTGACTTCCCCAAATACACAGGCATACAATAGATCTTGTTCTCCAATGTAAACGGTCCCTAGTAACTAGGGTACATTCGTAAATAAATTGAGCATCATGGCTAGAAGTGACTAAATGTTGCCTAATCTTTCTCATCGAGAAATGACACAATTACAGCAACACAAAAAGGAACTCCACCGGACAAAGTTCAGTGCTCACAAGGAGCCTCATTCAACACACACGGTTCCATTCCCATTCATGCAAAGCACGAAAGTGTAAAACTTGGGAACATACTTGAGAGCAAAGATCACATTCAATCTCATTCAAGGCACGGATGTGAATGCAACGGGATGAAATTACTGAAATGATGCCTGCCCTCGAACTGTGATGATGGACTACCCGACTCGCCAATAATATTGGGTTCTGGTGTATTGAAATACAGGAGCTGCTGGATTTGTGTGTTTTCTTACCCCCTCACCATAGTTTGTCAAATGTTTAAACAACTGAACTTATATTCAAGGTTTGTTTCTCTTCATATGTTTTACTGGTTTACATTTGTCTCAGCAACCTGTTGAATGATTCTTCTGCTTTCAAAACAAAATGACAACAGGATGAATGCACACACTTGAAAATACAATACATGCAATGTTATGCATCATAGTGATGCAACCTCCTTTCAGTTTCATACTGCATGTCAATTGAAATCCTTACTGAAATGCACACCTTCTCAAGATTGCGCTTGACTGGCGTGTCAGGCACTCAATTACAGCTGTTTTATCAAGACAATGTGTTCGTTTTGTAAAATATAGTTCCGGTCTGGTGTGGCACCCCAGCTAACGCACAACGTTGCCACAACGTTTCGTGTTAGCAGGGACTGTCTGCGGCGCGCTGGTGTGTCCCGGACTTTAGAGTAGAGAGACAGTTCAACTGCAAGTATGAGCGGCAGAAACGGATATTGCCTTCCCTTTAAGTAGAGCGTCAGGGACAGCTTCCCCGGCTTACGGCCATACTAGCCTGAATACGCCCGATCTCGTCCGATCTCGGAAGCTAAGCAGGCTCGGGCCTGGTCAGTACTTGGATGGGAGACCGCCTGGGAATACCAGGTGCTGTAAGCTTTTGCATCTTTTACACACCAGAGGGCGACAAATCACGAGTTTTAACTTTGGATACACGCAATTTCATCATTATTTCAGATTTGACTTCCCCAAATACACAGGCATACAATAGATCTTGTTCTCCAACGTAAACGGTCCCTAGTAACTAGGGTACATTCGTAAATAAATTGAGCATCATGGCTAGAAGTGACTAAATGTTGCCTAATCTTTCTCATCGAGAAATGACACAATTACAGCAACACAAAAAGGAACTCCACCGGACAAAGTTCAGTGCTCACAAGGAGCCTCATTCAACACACACGGTTCCATTCCCATTCATGCAAAGCACGAAAGTGTAAAACTTGGGAACATACTTGAGAGCAAAGATCACATTCAATCTCATTCAAGGCACGGATGTGAATGCAACGGGATGAAATTACTGAAATGATGCCTGCCCTCGAACTGTGATGATGGACTACCCGACTCGCCAATAATATTGGGTTCTGGTGTATTGAAATACAGGAGCTGCTGGATTTGTGTGTTTTCTTACCCCCTCACCATAGTTTGTCAAATGTTTAAACAACTGAACTTATATTCAAGGTTTGTTTCTCTTCATATGTTTTACTGGTTTACATTTGTCTCAGCAACCTGTTGAATGATTCTTCTGCTTTCAAAACAAAATGACAACAGGATGAATGCACACACTTGAAAATACAATACATGCAATGTTATGCATCATAGTGATGCAACCTCCTTTCAGTTTCATACTGCATGTCAATTGAAATCCTTACTGAAATGCACACCTTCTCAAGATTGCGCTTGACGGGCGTGTCAGGCACTCAATTACAGCTGTTTTATCAAGACAATGTGTTCGTTTTGTAATATATAGTTCCGGTCTGGTGTGGCACCCCAGCTAACGCACAACGTTGCCACAATGTTGCCACAACGTGGCGTGTTAGCAGGGACTGTCTGCGGCGCGCTGGTGTGTCCCGGGCTTTAGAGTAGAGAGACAGTTCAACTGTAAGTATGAACGGCAGAAACGGATATTGCCTTCCCTTTAAGTAGAGCGTCAGGGACAGCCTCACTGGCTTACGGCCATACTAGCCTGAATACGCCCGATCTCGTCCGATCTCGGAAGCTAAGCAGGCTCGGGCCTGGTCAGTACTTGGATGGGAGACCGCCTGGGAATACCTGGTGCTGTAAGCTTTTGCATCTTTTACACACCAGAGGGCGACAAATCACGAGTTTTAACTTTGGATACACGCAATTTCATCATTATTTCAGATTTGACTTCCCCAAATACACAGGCATACAATAGATCTTGTTCTCCAACGTAAACGGTCCCTAGTAACTAGGGTACATTCGTAAATAAATTGAGCATCATGGCTAGAAGTGACTAAATGTTGCCTAATCTTTCTCATCGAGAAATGACACAATTACAGCAACACAAAAAGGAACTCCACCGGACAAAGTTCAGTGCTCACAAGGAGCCTCATTCAACACACACGGTTCCATTCCCATTCATGCAAAGCACGAAAGTGTAAAACTTGGGAACATACTTGAGAGCAAAGATCACATTCAATCTCATTCAAGGCACGGATGTGAATGCAACGGGATGAAATTACTGAAATGATGCCTGCCCTCGAACTGTGATGATGGACTACCCGACTCGCCAATAATATTGGGTTCTGGTGTATTGAAATACAGGAGCTGCTGGATTTGTGTGTTTTCTTACCCCCTCACCATAGTTTGTCAAATGTTTAAACAACTGAACTTATATTCAAGGTATGTTTCTCTTCATATGTTTTACTGGTTTACATTTGTCTCAGCAACCTGTTGAATGATTCTTCTGCTTTCAAAACAAAATGACAACAGGATGAATGCACACACTTGAAAATACAATACATGCAATGTTATGCATCATAGTGATGCAACCTCCTTTCAGTTTCATACTGCATGTCAATTGAAATCCTTACTGAAATGCACACCTTCTCAAGATTGCGCTTGACTGGCGTGTCAGGCACGCAATTACAGCTGTTTTATCAAGACAATGTGTTCGTTTTGTAATATATAGTTCCGGTCTGGTGTGGCACCCCAGCTAACGCACAACGTTGCCACAATGTTGCCACAATGTGGCATGTAAGCAGGGACTGGCTGCAGCGCGCTGGTGTGTCCCGGGCTTTAGAGTAGAGAGACAGTTCAACTGCAAGTATGAGCGGCAGAAACGGATATTGCCGTCCCTTTAAGTAGAGCGTCAGGGACAGCCTTCCTGGCTTACGGCCATACTACCCTGAATACGCCCGATCTCGGAAGCTAAGCAGGCTCGTGCCTGGTCAGTACTTGGATGGGAGACAGCCTGGGAATACCAGGTGCTGTAAGCTTTTGCATCTTTTACACACCAAAGGGCGACAAATCACGAGTTTTAACTTTGGATACACGCAATTTCATCATTATTTCAGATTTGACTTCCCCAAATACACAGGCATACAATAGATCTTGTTCTCCAACGTAAACGGTCCCTAGTAACTAGTGTACATTTGTAAATAAATTGAGCATCATGGCTAGAAGTGACTAAATGTTGCCTAATCTTTCTCATCGAGAAATGACACAATTACAGCAACACAAAAAGGAACTCCACCGGACAAAGTTCAGTGCTCACAAGGAGCCTCATTCAACACACACGGTTCCATTCCCATTCATGCAAAGCACGAAAGTGTAAAACTTGGGAACATACTTGAGAGCAAAGATCACATTCAATCTCATTCAAGGCACGGATGTGAATGCAACGGGATGAAATTACTGAAATGATGCCTGCCCTCGAACTGTGATGATGGACTACCCGACTCGCCAATAATATTGGGTTCTGGTGTATTGAAATACAGGAGCTGCTGGATTTGTGTGTTTTCTTACCCCCTCACCATAGTTTGTCAAATGTTTAAACAACTGAACTTATATTCAAGGTTTGTTTCTCTTCATATGTTTTACTGGTTTACATTTGTCTCAGCAACCTGTTGAATGATTCTTCTGCTTTCAAAACAAAATGACAACAGGATGAATGCACACACTTGAAAATACAATACATGCAATGTTATGCATCATAGTGATGCAACCTCCTTTCAGTTTCATACTGCATGTCAATTGAAATCCTTACTGAAATGCACACCTTCTCAAGATTGCGCTTGACTGGCATGTCAGGCACTCAATTACAGCTGTATTATCAAGACAATGTGTTCGTTTTGTAAAATATAGTTCCGGTCTGGTGTGGCACCCCAGCTAACGCACAACGTTGCCACAACGTTTCGTGTTAGCAGGGACTGTCTGCGGCGCGCTGGTGTGTCCCGGACTTTAGAGTAGAGAGACAGTTCAACTGCAAGTATGAGCGGCAGAAACGGATATTGCCTTCCCTTTAAGTAGAGCGTCAGGGACAGCTTCCCTGGCTTACGGCCATACTAGCCTGAATACGCCCGATTTCGTCCGATCTCGGAAGCTAAGCAGGCTCGGGCCTGGTCAGTACTTGGATGGGAGACCGCCTGGGAATACCAGGTGCTGTAAGCTTTTGCATCTTTTACACACCAGAGGGCGACAAATCACGAGTTTTAACTTTGGATACACGCAATTTCATCATTATTTCAGATTTGACTTCCCCAAATACACAGGCATACAATAGATCTTGTTCTCCAACGTAAACGGTCCCTAGTAACTAGGGTACATTCGTAAATAAATTGAGCATCATGGCTAGAAGTGACTAAATGTTGCCTAATCTTTCTCATCGAGAAATGACACAATTACAGCAACACAAAAAGGAACTCCACCGGACAAAGTTCAGTGCTCACAAGGAGCCTCATTCAACACACACGGTTCCATTCCCATTCATGCAAAGCACGAAAGTGTAAAACTTGGGAACATACTTGAGAGCAAAGATCACATTCAATCTCATTCAAGGCACGGATGTGAATGCAACGGGATGAAATTACTGAAATGATGCCTGCCCTCGAACTGTGATGATGGACTACCCGACTCGCCAATAATATTGGGTTCTGGTGTATTGAAATACAGGAGCTGCTGGATTTGTGTGTTTTCTTACCCCCTCACCATAGTTTGTCAAATGTTTAAACAACTGAACTTATATTCAAGGTATGTTTCTCTTCATATGTTTTACTGGTTTACATTTGTCTCAGCAACCTGTTGAATGATTCTTCTGCTTTCAAAACAAAATGACAACAGGATGAATGCACACACTTGAAAATACAATACATGCAATGTTATGCATCATAGTGATGCAACCTCCTTTCAGTTTCATACTGCATGTCAATTGAAATCCTTACTGAAATGCACACCTTCTCAAGATTGCGCTTGACTGGCGTGTCAGGCACGCAATTACAGCTGTTTTATCAAGACAATGTGTTCGTTTTGTAATATATAGTTCCGGTCTGGTGTGGCACCCCAGCTAACGCACAACGTTGCCACAATGTTGCCACAACGTGGCATGTAAGAAGGGACTGGCTGCAGCGCGCTGGTGTGTCCCGGGCTTTAGAGTAGAGAGACAGTTCAACTGCAAGTATGAGCGGCAGAAACGGATATTGCCTTCCCTTTAAGTAGAGCGTCAGGGACAGCTTCCCTGGCTTACGGCCATACTAGCCTGAATACGCCCGATCTCAGAAGCTATGCAGGCTCGGGCCTGGTCAGTACTTGGATGGGAGACCGCCTGGGAATACCAGGTGCTGTAAGCTTTTGCATCTTTTACACACCAGAGGGCGACAAATCACGAGTTTTAACTTTGGATACACGCAATTTCATCATTATTTCAGATTTGACTTCCCCAAATACACAGGCATACAATAGATCTTGTTCTCCAACGTAAACGGTCCCTAGTAACTAGGGTACATTCGTAAATAAATTGAGCATCATGGCTAGAAGTGACTAAATGTTGCCTAATCTTTCTCATCGAGAAATGACACAATTACAGCAACACAAAAAGGAACTCCACCGGACAAAGTTCAGTGCTCACAAGGAGCCTCATTCAACACACACGGTTCCATTCCCATTCATGCAAAGCACGAAAGTGTAAAACTTGGGAACATACTTGAGAGCAAAGATCACATTCAATCTCATTCAAGGCACGGATGTGAATGCAACGGGATGAAATTACTGAAATGATGCCTGCCCTCGAACTGTGATGATGGACTACCCGACTCGCCAATAATATTGGGTTCTGGTGTATTGAAATACAGGAGCTGCTGGATTTGTGTGTTTTCTTACCCCCTCACCATAGTTTGTCAAATGTTTAAACAACTGAACTTATATTCAAGGTTTGTTTCTCTTCATATGTTTTACTGGTTTACATTTGTCTCAGCAACCTGTTGAATGATTCTTCTGCTTTCAAAACAAAATGACAACAGGATGAATGCACACACTTGAAAATACAATACATGCAATGTTATGCATCATAGTGATGCAACCTCCTTTCAGTTTCATACTGCATGTCAATTGAAATCCTTACTGAAATGCACACCTTCTCAAGATTGCGCTTGACTGGCGTGTCAGGCACTCAATTACAGCTGTTTTATCAAGAGAATGTGTTCGTTTTGTAATATATAGTTCCGGTCTGGTGTGGCACCCCAGCTAACGCACAACGTTGCCACAATGTTGCCACAACGTGGCGTGTTAGCAGGGACTGTCTGCGGCGCGCTGGTGTGTCCCGGGCTTTAGAGTAGAGAGACAGTTCAACTGCAAGTATGAACGGCAGAAACGGATATTGCCTTCCCTTTAAGTAGAGCGTCAGGGACAGCCTCCCTGGCTTACGGCCATACTAGCCTGAATACGCCCGATCTCGTCCGATCTCGGAAGCTAAGCAGGCTCGGGCCTGGTCAGTACTTGGATGGGAGAGCGCCTGGGAATACCAGGTGCTGTAAGCTTTTGCATCTTTTACACACCAGAGGGCGACAAATCACGAGTTTTAACTTTGGATACACGCAATTTCATCATTATTTCAGATTTGACTTCCCCAAATACACAGGCATACAATAGATCTTGTTCTCCAACGTAAACGGTCCCTAGTAACTAGGGTACATTCGTAAATAAATTGAGCATCATGGCTAGAAGTGACTAAATGTTGCCTAATCTTTCTCATCGAGAAATGACACAATTACAGCAACACAAAAAGGAACTCCACCGGACAATGTTCAGTGCTCACAAGGAGCTTCATTCAACACACACGGTTCCATTCCCATTCATGCAAATCACGAAAGTGTAAAACTTGGGAACATACTTGAGAGCAAAGATCACATTCAATCTCATTCAAGGCACGGATGTGAATGCAACGGGATGAAATTACTGAAATGATGCCTGCCCTCGAACTGTGATGATGGACTACCCGACTCGCCAATAATATTGGGTTCTGGTGTATTGAAATACAGGAGCTGCTGGATTTGTGTGTTTTCTTACCCCCTCACCATAGTTTGTCAAATGTTTAAACAACTGAACTTATATTCAAGGTTTGTTTCTCTTCATATGTTTTACTGGTTTACATTTGTCTCAGCAACCTGTTGAATGATTCTTCTGCTTTCAAAACAAAATGACAACAGGATGAATGCACACACTTGAAAATACAATACATGCAATGTTATGCATCATAGTGATGCAACCTCCTTTCAGTTTCATACTGCATGTCAATTGAAATCCTTACTGAAATGCACACCTTCTCAAGATTGCGCTTGACTGGCGTGTCAGGCACTCAATTACAGCTGTTTTATCAAGACAATGTGTTCGTTTTGTAATATATAGTTCCGGTCTGGTGTGGCACCCCAGCTAACGCACAACGTTGCCACAACGTTTCGTGTTAGCAGGGACTGTCTGCGGCGCGCTGGTGTGTCCCGGACTTTAGAGTAGAGAGACAGTTCAATTGCAAGTATGAGCGGAAGAAACGGATATTGCCTTCCCTTTAAGTAGAGCGTCAGGGACAGCCTCCCTGGCTTACGGCCATACTAGCCTGAATACGCCCGATCTCGTCCGATCTCGGAAGCTAAGCAGGCTCGGGCCTGGTCAGTACTTGGATGGGAGACCGCCTGGGAATACCAGGTGCTGTAAGCTTTTGCATCTTTTACACACCAGAGGGCGACAAATCACGAGTTTTAACTTTGGATACACGCAATTTCATCATTATTTCAGATTTGACTTCCCCAAATACACAGGCATACAATAGATCTTGTTCTCCAACGTAAACGATCCCTAGTAACTAGTGTACATTCGTAAATAAATTGAGCATCATGGCTAGAAGTGACTAAATGTTGCCTAATCTTTCTCATCGAGAAATGACACAATTACAGCAACACAAAAAGGAACTCCACCGGACAAAGTTCAGTGCTCACAAGGAGCCTAATTCAACACACACGGTTCCATTCCCATTCATGCAAAGCACGAAAGTGTAAAACTTGGGAAAATACTTGAGAGCAAAGATCACATTCAATCTCATTCAAGGCACGGATGTGAATGCAACGGGATGAAATTACTGAAATGATGCCTGCCCTCGAACTGTGATGATGGACTACCCGACTCGCCAATAATATTGGGTTCTGGTGTATTGAAATACAGGAGCTGCTGGATTTGTGTGTTTTCTTACCCCCTCACCATAGTTTGTCAAATGTTTAAACAACTGAACTTATATTCAAGGTTTGTTTCTCTTCATATGTTTTACTGGTTTACATTTGTCTCAGCAACCTGTTGAATGATTCTTCTGCTTTCAAAACAAAATGACAACAGGATGAATGCACACACTTGAAAATACAATACATGCAATGTTATGCATCCTCCTTTCAGTTTCATACTGCATGTCAATTGAAATCCTTACTGAAATGCACACCTTCTCAAGATTGCGCTTGACTGGCGTGTCAGGCACTCAATTACAGCTGTTTTATCAAGAGAATGTGTTCGTTTTGTAATATATAGTTCCGGTCTGGTGTGGCACCCCAGCTAACGCACAACGTTGCCACAATGTTGCCACAACGTGGCGTGTTAGCAGGGACTGTCTGCGGCGTGCTGGTGTGTCCCGGGCTTTAGAGTAGAGAGACAGTTCAACTGTAAGTATGAACGGCAGAAACGGATATTGCCTTCCCTTTAAGTAGAGCGTCAGGGACAGCCTCCCTGGCTTACGGCCATACTAGCCTGAATACGCCCGATCTCGTCCGATCTCGGAAGCTAAGCAGGCTCGGGCCTGGTCAGTACTTGGATGGGAGACCGCCTGGGAATACCAGGTGCTGTAAGCTTTTGCATCTTTTACACTCCAGAGGGCGACAAATCACAAGTTTTAACTTTGGATACACGCAATTTCATCATTATTTCAGATTTGACTTCCCCAAATACACAGGCATACAATAGATCTTGTTCTCCAACGTAAACGGTCCCTAGTAACTAGGGTACATTCGTAAATAAATTGAGCATCATGGCTAGAAGTGACTAAATGTTGCCTAATCTTTCTCATCGAGAAATGACACAATTACAGCAACACAAAAAGGAACTCCACCGGACAAAGTTCAGTGCTCACAAGGAGCTTCATTCAACACACACGGTTCCATTCCCATTCATGCAAAGCACGAAAGTGTAAAACTTGGGAACATACTTGAGAGCAAAGATCACATTCAATCTCATTCAAGGCACGGATGTGAATGCAACGGGATGAAATTACTGAAATGATGCCTGCCCTCGAACTGTGATGATGGACTACCCGACTCGCCAATAATATTGGGTTCTGGTGTATTGAAATACAGGAGCTGCTGGATTTGTGTGTTTTCTTACCCCCTCACCATAGTTTGTCAAATGTTTAAACAACTGAACTTATATTCAAGGTTTGTTTCTCTTCATATGTTTTACTGGTTTACATTTGTCTCAGCAACCTGTTGAATGATTCTTCTGCTTTCAAAACAAAATGACAACAGGATGAATGCACACACTTGAAAATACAATACATGCAATGTTATGCATCATAGTGATGCAACCTCCTTTCAGTTTCATACTGCATGTCAATTGAAATCCTTACTGAAATGCACACCTTCTCAAGATTGCGCTTGACTGGCGTGTCAGGCACTCAATTACAGCTGTTTTATCAAGACAATGTGTTCGTTTTGTAAAATATAGTTCCGGTCTGGTGTGGCACCCCAGCTAACGCACAACGTTGCCACAACGTTTCGTGTTAGCAGGGACTGTCTGCAGCGTGCTGGTGTGTCCCGGACTTTAGAGTAGAGAGACAGTTCAACTGCAAGTATGAGCGGCAGAAACGGATATTGCCTTCCCTTTAAGTAGAGGGTCAAGGACAGCCTCCCTGGCTTACGGCCATACTAGCCTGAATACGCCCGATCTCGTCCGATCTCGGAAGCCAAGCAGGCTCGGGCCTGGTCAGTACTTGGATGGGAGACCGCCTGGGAATACCAGGTGCTGTAAGCTTTTGCATCTTTTACACACCAGAGGGCGACAAATCACGAGTTTTAACTTTGGATACACGCAATTTCATCATTATTTCAGATTTTACTTCCCCAAATACACAGGCATACAATAGATCTTGTTCTCCAACGTAAACGGTCCCTAGTAACTAGGGTACATTCGTAAATAAATTGAGCATCATGGCTAGAAGTGACTAAATGTTGCCTAATCTTTCTCATCGAGAAATGACACAATTACAGCAACACAAAAAGGAACTCCACCGGACAAAGTTCAGTGCTCACAAGGAGCCTCATTCAACACACACGGTTCCATTCCCATTCATGCAAAGCACGAAAGTGTAAAACTTGGGAACATACTTGAGAGCAAAGATCACATTCAATCTCATTCAAGGCACGGATGTGAATGCAACGGGATGAAATTACTGAAATGATGCCTGCCCTCGAACTGTGATGATGGACTACCCGACTCGCCAATAATATTGGGTTCTGGTGTATTGAAATACAGGAGCTGCTGGATTTGTGTGTTTTCTTACCCCCTCACCATAGTTTGTCAAATGTTTAAACAACTGAACTTATATTCAAGGTTTGTTTCTCTTCATATGTTTTACTGGTTTACATTTGTCTCAGCAACCTGTTGAATGATTCTTCTGCTTTCAAAACAAAATGACAACAGGATGAATGCACACACTTGAAAATACAATACATGCAATGTTATGCATCATAGTGATGCAACCTCCTTTCAGTTTCATACTGCATGTCAATTGAAATCCTTACTGAAATGCACACCTTCTCAAGATTGCGCTTGACTGGCGTGTCAGGCACTCAATTACAGCTGTTTTATCAAGACAATGTGTTCGTTTTGTAATATATAGTTCCGGTCTGGTGTGGCACCCCAGCTAACGCACAACGTTGCCACAATGTTGCCACAACGTGGCGTGTTAGCAGGGACTGTCTGCGGCGCGCTGGTGTGTCCCGGGCTTTAGAGTAGAGAGACAGTTCAACTGTAAGTATGAACGGCAGAAACGGATATTGCCTTCCCTTTAAGTAGAGCGTCAGGGACAGCCTCCCTGGCTTACGGCCTACTAGCCTGAATACGCCCGATCTCGTCCGATCTCGGAAGCTAAGCAGGCTCGGGCCTGGTCAGTACTTGGATGGGAGACCGCCTGGGAATACCAGGTGCTGCAAGCTTTTGCATCTTTTACACACCAGAGGGCGACAAATCACGATTTTTAACTTTGGATACACGCAATTTCATCATTATTTCAGATTTGACTTCCCCAAATACACAGGCATACAATAGATCTTGTTCTCCAACGTAAACGGTCCCTAGTAACTAGGGTACATTCGTAAATAAATTGAGCATCATGGCTAGAAGTGACTAAATGTTGCCTAATCTTTCTCATCGAGAAATGACACAATTACAGCAACACAAAAAGGAACTCCACCGGACAAAGTTCAGTGCTCACAAGGAGCCTCATTCAACACACACGGTTCCATTCCCATTCATGCAAAGCACGAAAGTGTAAAACTTGGGAACATACTTGAGAGCAAAGATCACATTCAATCTCATTCAAGGCACGGATGTGAATGCAACGGGATGAAATTACTGAAATGATGCCTGCCCTCGAACTGTGATGATGGACTACCCGACTCGCCAATAATATTGGGTTCTGGTGTATTGAAATACAGGAGCTGCTGGATTTGTGTGTTTTCTTACCCCCTCACCATAGTTTGTCAAATGTTTAAACAACTGAACTTATATTCAAGGTTTGTTTCTCTTCATATGTTTTACTGGTTTACATTTGTCTCAGCAACCTCAGCAAAAATGATTCTTCTGCTTTCAAAACAAAATGACAACAGGATGAATGCACACACTTGAAAATACAATACATGCAATGTTATGCATCATAGTGATGCAACCTCCTTTCAGTTTCATACTGCATGTCAATTGAAATCCTTACTGAAATGCACACCTTCTCAAGATTGCGCTTGACTGGCGTGTCAGGCACTCAATTACAGCTGTTTTATCAAGACAATGTGTTCGTTTTGTAATATATAGTTCCGGTCTGGTGTGGCACCCCAGCTAACGCACAACGTTGCCACAATGTTGCCACAACGTGGCGTGTTAGCAGGGACTGGCTGCGGCGCGCTGGTGTGTCCCGGGCTTTAGAGTAGAGATACAGTTCAACTGCAAGTATGACCGGCAGAAACGGATATTGCCTTCCCTTTAAGTAGAGCGTCAGGGACAGCCTCCCTGGCTTACGGCCATACTAGCCTGAATACGCCCGATCTCGTCCGATCTCGGAAGCCAAGCAGGCTTGGGCCTGGTCATTACTTGGATGGGAGACCGCCTGGGAATACCAGGTGCTGTAAGCTTTTGCACCTTTTACACACCAGAGGGCGACAAATCACGAGTTTTAACTTTGGATACACACAATTTCATCATTATTTCAGATTTTACTTCCCCAAATACACAGGCATACAATAGATCTTGTTCTCCAACGTAAACGGTCCCTAGTAACTAGGGTACATTCGTAAATAAATTGAGCATCATGGCTAGAAGTGACTAAATGTTGCCTAATCTTTCTCATCGAGAAATGACACAATTACAGCAACACAAAAAGGAACTCCACCGGACAAAGTTCAGTGCTCACAAGGAGCCTCATTCAACACACACGGTTCCATTCCCATTCATGCAAAGCACGAAAGTGTAAAACTTGGGAACATACTTGAGAGCAAAGATCACATTCAATCTCATTCACGGCACGGATGTGAATGCAACGGGATGAAATTACTGAAATGATGCCTGCCCTCGAACTGTGATGATGGACTACCCGACACGCCAATAATATTGGGTTCTGGTGTATTGAAATACAGGAGCTGCTGGATTTGTTTGTTTTCTTACCCCCTCACCATAGTTTGTCAAATGTTTAAACAACTGAACTTATATTCAAGGTTTGTTTCTCTTCATATGTTTTACTGGTTTACATTTGTCTCAGCAACCTGTTGAATGATTCTTCTGCTTTCAAAACAAAATGACAACAGGATGAATGCACACACTTGAAAATACAATACATGCAATGTTTTGCATCATAGTGATGCAACCTCCTTTCAGTTTCATACTGCATGTCAATTGAAATCCTTACTGAAATGCACACCTTCTCAAGATTTCGCTTGACTGGCGTGTCAGGCACTCAATTACAGCTGTTTTATCAAGACAAATGTGTTCGTTTTGTAAAATATAGTTCCGGTCTGGTGTGGCACCCCAGCTAACGCACAACGTTGCCACAACGTGGCATATTAGCAGGGACTGTCTGCGGCGCGCTGGTGTGTCCCGGGCTTTAGAGTAGAGAGACAGTTCAACTGTAAGTATGTACGGCAGAAACGGATATTGCCTTCCCTTTAAGTAGAGCTTCAGGGACAGCATTCCTGGCTTACGGCCATACTAGCCTGAATACGCCCGATCTCGTCCGATCTCGGAAGCTAAGCAGGCTCGGGCCTGGTCAGTACTTGGATGGGAGACCGCCTGGGAATACCAGGTGCTGTAAGCTTTTGCATCTTTTACACACCAGAGGGCGACAAATCACGAGTTTTAACTTTGGATACACGCAATTTCATCATTATTTCAGATTTGACTTCCCCAAATACACAGGCATACAATAGATCTTGTTCTCCAACGTAAACGGTCCCTAGTAACTAGGGTACATTCGTAAATAAATTGAGCATCATGGCTAGAAGTGACTAAATGTTGCCTAATCTTTCTCATCGAGAAATGACACAATTACAGCAACACAAAAAGGAACTCCACCGGACAAAGTTCAGTGCTCACAAGGAGCTTCATTCAACACACACGGTTCCATTCCCATTCATGCAAAGCACGAAAGTGTAAAACTTGGGAACATACTTGAGAGCAAAGATCACATTCAATCTCATTCAAGGCACGGATGTGAATGCAACGGGATGAAATTACTGAAATGATGCCTGCCCTCGAACTGTGATGATGGACTACCTGACTCGCCAATAATATTGGGTTCTGGTGTATTGAAATACAGGAGCTGCTGGATTTGTGTGTTTTCTTACCCCCTCACCATAGTTTGTCAAATGTTTAAACAACTGAACTTATATTCAAGGTTTGTTTCTCTTCATATGTTTTACTGGTTTACATTTGTCTCAGCAACCTGTTGAATGATTCTTCTGCTTTCAAAACAAAATGACAACAGGATGAATGCACACACTTGAAAATACAATACATGCAATGTTATGCATCATAGTGATGCAACCTCCTTTCAGTTTCATACTGCATGTCAATTGAAATCCTTACTGAAATGCACACCTTCTCAAGATTGCGCTTGACTGGCGTGTCAGGCACTCAATTACAGCTGTTTTATCAAGACAATGTGTTCGTTTTGTAAAATATAGTTCCGGTCTGGTGTGGCACCCCAGCTAACGCACAACGTTGCCACAACGTTTCGTGTTAGCAGGGACTGTCTGCAGCGTGCTGGTGTGTCCCGGACTTTAGAGTAGAGAGACAGTTCAACTGCAAGTATGAGCGGCAGAAACGGATATTGCCTTCCCTTTAAGTAGAGGGTCAAGGACAGCCTCCCTGGCTTACGGCCATACTAGCCTGAATACGCCCGATCTCGTCCGATCTCGGAAGCCAAGCAGGCTCGGGCCTGGTCAGTACTTGGATGGGAGACCACCTGGGAATACCAGGTGCTGTAAGCTTTTGCATCTTTTACACACCAGAGGGCGACAAATCACGAGTTTTAACTTTGGATACACGCAATTTCATCATTATTTCAGATTTTACTTCCCCAAATACACAGGCATACAATAGATCTTGTTCTCCAACGTAAACGGTCCCTAGTAACTAGGGTACATTCGTAAATAAATTGAGCATCATGGCTAGAAGTGACTAAATGTTGCCTAATCTTTCTCATCGAGAAATGACACAATTACAGCAACACAAAAAGGAACTCCACCGGACAAAGTTCAGTGCTCACAAGGAGCCTCATTCAACACACACGGTTCCATTCCCATTCATGCAAAGCACGAAAGTGTAAAACTTGGGAACATACTTGAGAGCAAAGATCACATTCAATCTCATTCAAGGCACGGATGTGAATGCAACGGGATGAAATTACTGAAATGATGCCTGCCCTCGAACTGTGATGATGGACTACCCGACTCGCCAATAATATTGGGTTCTGGTGTATTGAAATACAGGAGCTGCTGGATTTGTGTGTTTTCTTACCCCCTCACCATAGTTTGTCAAATGTTTAAACAACTGAACTTATATTCAAGGTTTGTTTCTCTTCATATGTTTTACTGGTTTACATTTGTCTCAGCAACCTGTTGAATGATTCTTCTGCTTTCAAAACAAAATGACAACAGGATGAATGCACACACTTGAAAATACAATACATGCAATGTTATGCATCATAGTGATGCAACCTCCTTTCAGTTTCATACTGCATGTCAATTGAAATCCTTACTGAAATGCACACCTTCTCAAGATTGCGCTTGACTGGCGTGTCAGGCACTCAATTACAGCTGTTTTATCAAGACAATGTGTTCGTTTTGTAATATATAGTTCCGGTCTGGTGTGGCACCCCAGCTAACGCACAACGTTGCCACAATGTTGCCACAACGTGGCGTGTTAGCAGGGACTGTCTGCGGCGCGCTGGTGTGTCCCGGGCTTTAGAGTAGAGAGACAGTTCAACTGTAAGTATGAACGGCAGAAACGGATATTGCCTTCCCTTTAAGTAGAGCGTCAGGGACAGCCTCCCTGGCTTACGGCCTACTAGCCTGAATACGCCCGATCTCGTCCGATCTTGGAAGCTAAGCAGGCTCGGGCCTGGTCAGTACTTGGATGGGAGACCGCCTGGGAATACCAGGTGCTGCAAGCTTTTGCATCTTTTACACACCAGAGGGCGACAAATCACGATTTTTAACTTTGGATACACGCAATTTCATCATTATTTCAGATTTGACTTCCCCAAATACACAGGCATACAATAGATCTTGTTCTCCAACGTAAACGGTCCCTAGTAACTAGGGTACATTCGTAAATAAATTGAGCATCATGGCTAGAAGTGACTAAATGTTGCCTAATCTTTCTCATCGAGAAATGACACAATTACAGCAACACAAAAAGGAACTCCACCGGACAAAGTTCAGTGCTCACAAGGAGCCTCATTCAACACACACGGTTCCATTCCCATTCATGCAAAGCACGAAAGTGTAAAACTTGGGAACATACTTGAGAGCAAAGATCACATTCAATCTCATTCAAGGCACGGATGTGAATGCAACGGGATGAAATTACTGAAATGATGCCTGCCCTCGAACTGTGATGATGGACTACCCGACTCGCCAATAATATTGGGTTCTGGTGTATTGAAATACAGGAGCTGCTGGATTTGTGTGTTTTCTTACCCCCTCACCATAGTTTGTCAAATGTTTAAACAACTGAACTTATATTCAAGGTTTGTTTCTCTTCATATGTTTTACTGGTTTACATTTGTCTCAGCAACCTCAGCAAAAATGATTCTTCTGCTTTCAAAACAAAATGACAACAGGATGAATGCACACACTTGAAAATACAATACATGCAATGTTATGCATCATAGTGATGCAACCTCCTTTCAGTTTCATACTGCATGTCAATTGAAATCCTTACTGAAATGCACACCTTCTCAAGATTGCGCTTGACTGGCGTGTCAGGCACTCAATTACAGCTGTTTTATCAAGACAATGTGTTCGTTTTGTAATATATAGTTCCGGTCTGGTGTGGCACCCCAGCTAACGCACAACGTTGCCACAATGTTGCCACAACGTGGCGTGTTAGCAGGGACTGTCTGCGGCGCGCTGGTGTGTCCCGGGCTTTAGAGTAGAGAGACAGTTCAACTGTAAGTATGAACGGCAGAAACGGATATTGCCTTCCCTTTAAGTAGAGCGTCAGGGACAGCCTCCCTGGCTTACGGCCTACTAGCCTGAATACGCCCGATCTCGTCCGATCTTGGAAGCTAAGCAGGCTCGGGCCTGGTCAGTACTTGGATGGGAGACCGCCTGGGAATACCAGGTGCTGCAAGCTTTTGCATCTTTTACACACCAGAGGGCGACAAATCACGATTTTTAACTTTGGATACACGCAATTTCATCATTATTTCAGATTTGACTTCCCCAAATACACAGGCATACAATAGATCTTGTTCTCCAACGTAAACGGTCCCTAGTAACTAGGGTACATTCGTAAATAAATTGAGCATCATGGCTAGAAGTGACTAAATGTTGCCTAATCTTTCTCATCGAGAAATGACACAATTACAGCAACACAAAAAGGAACTCCACCGGACAAAGTTCAGTGCTCACAAGGAGCCTCATTCAACACACACGGTTCCATTCCCATTCATGCAAAGCACGAAAGTGTAAAACTTGGGAACATACTTGAGAGCAAAGATCACATTCAATCTCATTCAAGGCACGGATGTGAATGCAACGGGATGAAATTACTGAAATGATGCCTGCCCTCGAACTGTGATGATGGACTACCCGACTCGCCAATAATATTGGGTTCTGGTGTATTGAAATACAGGAGCTGCTGGATTTGTGTGTTTTCTTACCCCCTCACCATAGTTTGTCAAATGTTTAAACAACTGAACTTATATTCAAGGTTTGTTTCTCTTCATATGTTTTACTGGTTTACATTTGTCTCAGCAACCTCAGCAAAAATGATTCTTCTGCTTTCAAAACAAAATGACAACAGGATGAATGCACACACTTGAAAATACAATACATGCAATGTTATGCATCATAGTGATGCAACCTCCTTTCAGTTTCATACTGCATGTCAATTGAAATCCTTACTGAAATGCACACCTTCTCAAGATTGCGCTTGACTGGCGTGTCAGGCACTCAATTACAGCTGTTTTATCAAGACAATGTGTTCGTTTTGTAATATATAGTTCCGGTCTGGTGTGGCACCCCAGCTAACGCACAACGTTGCCACAATGTTGCCACAACGTGGCGTGTTAGCAGGGACTGGCTGCGGCGCGCTGGTGTGTCCCGGGCTTTAGAGTAGAGATACAGTTCAACTGCAAGTATGACCGGCAGAAACGGATATTGCCTTCCCTTTAAGTAGAGCGTCAGGGACAGCCTCCCTGGCTTACGGCCATACTAGCCTGAATACGCCCGATCTCGTCCGATCTCGGAAGCCAAGCAGGCTTGGGCCTGGTCATTACTTGGATGGGAGACCGCCTGGGAATACCAGGTGCTGTAAGCTTTTGCACCTTTTACACACCAGAGGGCGACAAATCACGAGTTTTAACTTTGGATACACACAATTTCATCATTATTTCAGATTTTACTTCCCCAAATACACAGGCATACAATAGATCTTGTTCTCCAACGTAAACGGTCCCTAGTAACTAGGGTACATTCGTAAATAAATTGAGCATCATGGCTAGAAGTGACTAAATGTTGCCTAATCTTTCTCATCGAGAAATGACACAATTACAGCAACACAAAAAGGAACTCCACCGGACAAAGTTCAGTGCTCACAAGGAGCCTCATTCAACACACACGGTTCCATTCCCATTCATGCAAAGCACGAAAGTGTAAAACTTGGGAACATACTTGAGAGCAAAGATCACATTCAATCTCATTCACGGCACGGATGTGAATGCAACGGGATGAAATTACTGAAATGATGCCTGCCCTCGAACTGTGATGATGGACTACCCGACACGCCAATAATATTGGGTTCTGGTGTATTGAAATACAGGAGCTGCTGGATTTGTTTGTTTTCTTACCCCCTCACCATAGTTTGTCAAATGTTTAAACAACTGAACTTATATTCAAGGTTTGTTTCTCTTCATATGTTTTACTGGTTTACATTTGTCTCAGCAACCTGTTGAATGATTCTTCTGCTTTCAAAACAAAATGACAACAGGATGAATGCACACACTTGAAAATACAATACATGCAATGTTATGCATCATAGTGATGCAACCTCCTTTCAGTTTCATACTGCATGTCAATTGAAATCCTTACTGAAATGCACACCTTCTCAAGATTTCGCTTGACTGGCGTGTCAGGCACTCAATTACAGCTGTTTTATCAAGACAAATGTGTTCGTTTTGTAAAATATAGTTCCGGTCTGGTGTGGCACCCCAGCTAACGCACAACGTTGCCACAACGTGGCATATTAGCAGGGACTGTCTGCGGCGCGCTGGTGTGTCCCGGGCTTTAGAGTAGAGAGACAGTTCAACTGTAAGTATGTACGGCAGAAACGGATATTGCCTTCCCTTTAAGTAGAGCTTCAGGGACAGCATTCCTGGCTTACGGCCATACTAGCCTGAATACGCCCGATCTCGTCCGATCTCGGAAGCTAAGCAGGCTCGGGCCTGGTCAGTACTTGGATGGGAGACCGCCTGGGAATACCAGGTGCTGTAAGCTTTTGCATCTTTTACACACCAGAGGGCGACAAATCACGAGTTTTAACTTTGGATACACGCAATTTCATCATTATTTCAGATTTGACTTCCCCAAATACACAGGCATACAATAGATCTTGTTCTCCAACGTAAACGGTCCCTAGTAACTAGGGTACATTCGTAAATAAATTGAGCATCATGGCTAGAAGTGACTAAATGTTGCCTAATCTTTCTCATCGAGAAATGACACAATTACAGCAACACAAAAAGGAACTCCACCGGACAAAGTTCAGTGCTCACAAGGAGCCTCATTCAACACACACGGTTCCATTCCCATTCATGCAAAGCACGAAAGTGTAAAACTTGGGAACATACTTGAGAGCAAAGATCACATTCAATCTCATTCAAGGCACGGATGTGAATGCAACGGGATGAAATTACTGAAATGATGCCTGCCCTCGAACTGTGATGATGGACTACCCGACTCGCCAATAATATTGGGTTCTGGTGTATTGAAATACAGGAGCTGCTGGATTTGTGTGTTTTCTTACCCCCTCACCATAGTTTGTCAAATGTTTAAACAACTGAACTTATATTCAAGGTTTGTTTCTCTTCATATGTTTTACTGGTTTACATTTGTCTCAGCAACCTGTTGAATGATTCTTCTGCTTTCAAAACAAAATGACAACAGGATGAATGCACACACTTGAAAATACAATACATGCAATGTTATGCATCATAGTGATGCAACCTCCTTTCAGTTTCATACTGCATGTCAATTGAATTCCTCACTGAAATGCACACCTTCTCAAGATTGCGCTTGACTGGCGTGTCAGGCACTCAATTACAGCTGTATTATCAAGACAATGTGTTCGTTTTGTAAAATATAGTTCCGGTCTGGTGTGGCACCCCAGCTAACGCACAACGTTGCCACAACGTTTCGTGTTAGCAGGGACTGTCTGCGGCGCGCTGGTGTGTCCCGGACTTTAGAGTAGAGAGACAGATCAACTGCAAGTATGAGCGGCAGAAACGGATATTGCCTTCCCTTTAAGTAGAGCGTCAGGGACAGCCTCCCTTGCTTACGACCATACTAGCCTGAATACGCACGATCTCGTCCGATCTCGGAACCTAAGCAGGCTCGGGCCTGGTCAGTACTTGGATGGGAGACCGCCTGGGAATACCAGGTGCTGTAAGCTTTATCATCTTTTACACACCAGAGGGCGACAAATCACGAGTTTTAACTTTGGATACACGCAATTTCATCATTATTTCAGATTTGACTTCCCCAAATACACAGGCATACAATAGATCTTGTTCTCCAACGTAAACGGTCCCTAGAAACTAGGGTACATTCGTAAATAAATTCAGCATCATGGCTAGAAGTGACTAAATGTTGCCTAATCTATCTCATCGAGAAATGACACAATTACAGCAACACAAAAAGGAACTCCACCGGACAAAGTTCAGTGCTCACAAGGAGCCTCATTCAACACACACGGTTCCATTCCCATTCATGCAAAGCACGAAAGTGTAAAACTTGGGAACATACTTGAGAGCAAAGATCACATTCAATCTCATTCAAGGCACGGATGTGAATGCAACGGGATGAAATAACTGAAATGATGCCTGCCCTCGAACTGTGATGATGGACTACCCGACTCGCCAATAATATTGGCTTCTGGTGTATTGAAATACAGGAGCTGCTGGATGTGTGTGTTTTCTTTCCCCCTCACCATAGTTTGTCAAATGTTTAAACAACTGAACTTATATTCAAGGTTTGTTTCTCTTCATATGTTTTACTGGTTTACATTTGTCTCAGCAACCTGTTGAATGATTCTTCTGCTTTCAAAACAAAATGACAACAGGATGAATGCACACACTTGAAAATACAATACATGCAATGTTATGCATCATAGTGATGCAACCTCCTTTCAGTTTCATACTGCATGTCAATTGAAATCCTTACTGAAATGCACACCTTCTCAAGATTGCGCTTGACTGGCGTGTCAGGCACTCAATTACAGCTGTTTTATCAAGACAATGTGTTCGTTTTGTAATATATAGTTCCGGTCTGGTGTGGCACCCCAGCTAACGCACAACGTTGCCACAACGTTTCGTGTTAGCAGGGACTGTCTGCGGCGCGCTGGTGTGTCCCGGACTTTAGAGTAGAGAGACAGTTCAACTGCAAGTATGAGCGGCAGAAACGGATATTGCCTTCCCTTTAAGTAGAGCGTCAGGGATAGCCTCCCTGGCTTACGGCCATACTAGCCTGAATACGCCCGATCTCGTCCGATCTCGGAAGCTAAGCAGGCTCGGGCCTGGTCAGTACTTGGATGGGAGACCGCCTGGGAATACCAGGTGCTGTAAGCTTTTGCATCTTTTACACACCAGAGGGCGACAAATCACGAGTTTTAACTTTGGATACACGCAATTTCATCATTATTTCAGATTTGACTTCCCCAAATACACAGGCATACAATAGATCTTGTTCTCCAACGTAAACGGTCCCTAGTAACTAGGGTACATTCGTAAATAAATTGAGCATCATGGCTAGAAGTGACTAAATGTTGCCTAATCTTTCTCATCGAGAAATGACACAATTACAGCAACACAAAAAGGAACTCCACCGGACAAAGTTCAGTGCTCACAAGGAGCCTCATTCAACACACACGGTTCCATTCCCATTCATGCAAAGCACGAAAGTGTAAAACTTGGGAACATACTTGAGAGCAAAGATCACATTCAATCTCATTCAAGGCACGGATGTGAATGCAACGGGATGAAATTACTGAAATGATGCCTGCCCTCGAACTGTGATGATGGACTACCCGACTCGCCAATAATATTGGGTTCTGGTGTATTGAAATACAGGAGCTGCTGGATTTGTGTGTTTTCTTACCCCCTCACCATAGTTTGTCAAATGTTTAAACAACTGAACTTATATTCAAGGTTTGTTTCTCTTCATATGTTTTACTGGTTTACATTTGTCTCAGCAACCTGTTGAATGATTCTTCTGCTTTCAAAACAAAATGACAACAGGATGAATGCACACACTTGAAAATACAATACATGCAATGTTATGCATCATAGTGATGCAACCTCCTTTCAGTTTCATACTGCATGTCAATAGAAATCCTTACTGAAATGCACACCTTCTCAAGATTGCGCTTGACTGGCGTGTCAGGCACTCAATTACAGCTGTTTTATCAAGACAATGTGTTCGTTTTGTAATATATAGTTCCGGTCTGGTGTGGCACCCCAGCTAACGCACAACGTTGCCACAATGTTGCCACAACGTGGCATGTTAGCAGGGACTGTCTGCGGCGCGCTGGTGTGTCCCGGGCTTTAGAGTAGAGAGACAGTTCAACTGTAAGTATGAACGGCAGAAACGGATATTGCCTTCCCTTTAAGTAGAGCGTCAGGGACAGCCTCCCTGGCTTACGGCCATACTAGCCTGAATACGCCCGATCTCGTCCGATCTCGGAAGTTAAGCAGGCTCGGGCCTGGTCAGTACTTGGATGGGAGACTGCCTGGGAATACCAGGTGCTGTAAGCTTTTGCATCTTTTACACACCAGAGGGCGACAAATCACGAGTTTTAACTTTGGATACACGCAATTTCATCATTATTTCAGATTTGACTTCCCCAAATACACAGGCATACAATAGATCTTGTTCTCCAACGTAAACGGTCCCTAGTAACTAGGGTACATTCGTAAATAATTTGAGCATCATGGCTAGAATTGACTAAATGTTGCCTAATCTTTCTCATCAAGAAATGACACAATTACAGCAACACAAAAAGGAACTCCACCGGACAAAGTTCAGTGCTCACAAGGAGCCTCATTCAACACACACGGTTCCATTCCCATTCATGCAAAGTACGAAAGTGTAAAACTTGGGAACATACTTGAGAGCAAAGATCACATTCAATCTCATTCAAGGCACGGATGTGAATGCAACGGGATGAAATTACTGAAATGATGCCTGCCCTCGAACTGTGATGATGGACTACCCGACTCGCCAATAATATTGGGTTCTGGTGTATTGAAATACAGGAGCTGCTGGATTTGTGTGTTTTCTTACCCCCTCACCATAGTTTGTCAAATGTTTAAACAACTGAACTTATATTCAAGGTTTGTTTCTCTTCATATGTTTTACTGGTTTACATTTGTCTCAGCAACCTGTTGAATGATTCTTCTGCTTTCAAAACAAAATGACAACAGGATGAATGCACACACTTGAAAATACAATACATGCAATGTTATGCATCATAGTGATGCAACCTCCTTTCAGTTTCATACTGCATGTCAATTGAAATCCTTACTGAAATGCACACCTTCTCAAGATTGCGCTTGACTGGCGTGTCAGGCACTCAATTACAGCTGTTTTATCAAGACAAATGTGTTCGTTTTGTAAAATATAGTTCCGGTCTGGTGTGGCACCCCAGCTAACGCACAACGTTGCCACAACGTGGCATGTTAGCAGGGACTGTCTGCGGCGCGCTGGTGTGTCCCGGGCTTTAGAGTAGAGAGACAGTTCAACTGTAAGTATGAACGGCAGAAACGGATATTGCCTTCCCTTTGAGTAGAGTGTCAGGGACAGCCTCCCTGGCTTACGGCCATACTAGCCTGAATACGCCCGATCTCGTCCGATCTCGGAAGCTAAGCAGGCTCGGGCCTGGTCAGTACTTGGATGGGAGACTGCCTGGGAATACCAGGTGCTGTAAGCTTTTGCATCTTTTACACACCAGAGGGCGACAAATCACGAGTTTTAACTTTGGATACACGCAATTTCATCATTATTTCAGATTTGATTTCCCCAAATACACAGGCATACAATAGATCTTGTTCTCCAACGTAAACGGTCCCTAGTAACTAGGGTACATTCGTAAATAAATTGAGCATCATGGCTAGAATTGACTAAATGTTGCCTAATCTTTCTCATCGAGAAATGACACAATTACAGCAACACAAAAAGGAACTCCACCGGACAAAGTTCAGTGCTCACAAGGAGCCTCATTCAACACACACGGTTCCATTCCCATTCATGCAAAGTACGAAAGTGTAAAACTTGGGAACATACTTGAGAGCAAAGATCACATTCAATCTCATTCAAGGCACGGATGTGAATGCAACGGGATGAAATTACTGAAATGATGCCTGCCCTCGAACTGTGATGATGGACTACCCGACTCGCCAATAATATTGGGTTCTGGTGTATTGAAATACAGGAGCTGCTGGATTTGTGTGTTTTCTTACCCCCTCAACATAGTTTGTCAAATGTTTAAACAACTGAACTTATATTCAAGGTTTGTTTCTCTTCATATGTTTTACTGGTTTACATTTGTCTCAGCAACCTGTTGAATGATTCTTCTGCTTTCAAAACAAAATGACAACAGGATGAATGCACACACTTGAAAATACAATACATGCAATGTTATGCATCATAGTGATGCAACCTCCTTTCAGTTTCATACTGCATGTCAATTGAAATCCTTACTGAAATGCACACCTTCTCAAGATTGCGCTTGACTGGCGTGTCAGGCACTCAATTACAGCTGTATTATCAAGACAATGTGTTCGTTTTGTAAAATATAGTTCCGGTCTGGTGTGGCACCCCAGCTAACGCACAATGTTGCCACAACGTGGCGTGTTAGCAGGGACTGTCTGCGGCGCGCTGCTGTGTCCCGGGCTTTAGAGTAGAGAGACAGTTCAACTGCAAGTATGAACGGCAGAAACGGATATTTCCTTCCCTTTAAGTAGAGCGTCAGGGACAGCCTCCCTGACTTACGGCCATACTATCCTGAATATGCCCGATCTCGTCCGATCTCGGAAGCCAAGCAGGCTCGGGCCTGGTCAGTACTTGGATGGGAGACCGCCTGGGAATACCAGGTGCTGTAACCTCTTGCACCTTTTACACACCAGAGGGCGACAAATCACGAGTTTTAACTTTGGATACACACAATTTCATCATTATTTCAGATTTTACTTCCCCAAATACACAGGCATAAAATAGATCTTGTTCTCCAACGTAAACGGTCCCTAGTAACTAGCGTACATTCGTAAATAAATTGAGCATCATGGCTAGAAGTGACTAAATGTTGCCTAATCTTTCTCATCAAGAAATGACACAATTACAGCAACACAAAAAGGAACTCCACCGGACAAAATTCAGTGCTCACAAGGAGCCTCATTCAACACACTCGGTTCCATTCCCATTCATGCAAAGCACGAAAGTGTAAAACTTGGGAACATACTTGAGAGCAAAGATCACATTCAATCTCATTCAAGGCACGGATGTGAATGCAACGGGATGAAATTACTGAAATGATGCCTGCCCTCGAACTGTGATGATGGACTACCCGACTCGCCAATAATATTGGGTTCTGGTGTATTGAAATACAGGAGCTGCTGGATTTGTGTGTTTTCTTACCCCCTCACCATAGTTTGTCAAATGTTTAAACAACTGAACTTATATTCAAGGTTTGTTTCTCTTCATATGTTTTACTGGTTTACATTTGTCTCAGCAACCTGTTGAATGATTCATCTGCTTTCAAAACAAAATGACAACAGGATGAATGCACACACTTGAAAATACACTACATGCAATGTTATGCATCATAGTGATGCAACCTCCTTTCAGTTTCATACTGCATGTCAATTGAAATCCTTACTGAAATGCACACCTTCTCAAGATTGCGCTTGACTGGCGTGTCAGGCACTCAATTACAGCTGTTTTATCAAGACAATGTGTTCGTTTTGTAAAATATAGTTCCGGTCTGGTGTGGCACCCCAGCTAACGCACAACGTTGCCACAACGTTGCCACAACGTGGCGTGTTAGCAGGGACTGTCTGCGGCGCGCTGGTGTGTCCCGGGCTTTAGAGTAGAGAGACAGTTCAACTGTAAGTATGAGCGGCAGAAACGGATATTGCCTTCCCTTTAAGTAGAGCGTCAGGGACAGACTTCCTGGCTTACGGCCATACTAGCCTGAATACGCCCGATCTCGTCCGATCTCGGAAGCTAAGCAGGCTCGGGCCTGGTCAGTACTTGGATGGGAGACCGCCTGGGAATACCAGGTGCTGTAAGCTTTTGCATCTTTTACACACCAGAGGGCGACAAATCACGAGTTTTAACTTTGGATACACGCAATTTCATCATTATTTCAGATTTGACTTCCCCAAATACACAGGCATACAATAGATCTTGTTCTCCAACGTAAACGGTCCCTAGTAACTAGGGTACATTCGTAAATAAATTGAGCATCATGGCTAGAAGTGACTAAATGTTGCCTAATCTTTCTCATCGAGAAATGACACAATTACAGCAACACAAAAAGGAACTCCACCGGACAAAGTTCAGTGCTCACAAGGAACCTCATTCAACACACACGGTTCCATTCCCATTCATGCAAAGCACGAAAGTGTAAAACTTGGGAACATACTTGAGAGCAAAGATCACATTCAATCTCATTCAAGGCACGGATGTGAATGCAACGGGATGAAATTACTGAAATGATGCCTGCCCTCGAACTGTGATGATGGACTACCCGACTCGCCAATAATATTGGGTTCTGGTGTATTGAAATACAGGAGCTGCTGGATTTGTGTGTTTTCTTACCCCCTCACCATAGTTTGTCAAATGTTTAAACAACTGAACTTATATTCAAGGTTTGTTTCTCTTCATATGTTTTACTGGTTTACATTTGTCTCAGCAACCTGTTGAATGATTCTTCTGCTTTCAAAACAAAATGACAACAGGATGAATGCACACACTTGAAAATACACTACATGCAATGTTATGCATCATAGTGATGCAACCTCCTTTCAGTTTCATACTGCATGTCAATTGAAATCCTTACTGAAATGCACACCTTCTCAAGATTGCGCTTGACTGGCGTGTCAGGCACTCAATTACAGCTGTTTTATCAAGACAATGTGTTCGTTTTGTAAAATATAGTTCCGGTCTGGTGTGGCACCCCAGCTAACGCACAACGTTGCCACAACGTTTCGTGTTAGCAGGGACTGTCTGCGGCGCGCTGGTGTGTCCCGGACTTTAGAGTAGAGAGACAGTTCAACTGCAAGTATGAGCGGCAGAAACGGATATTGCCTTCCCTTTAAGTAGAGCGTCAGGGACACCCTCCCTGGCTTACGGCCATACTAGTCTGAATACGCACGATCTCGTCCGATCTCGGAAGCTAAGCAGGCTCAGGCCTGGACAGTACTTGGATGGGAGACCGCCTGGGAATACCAGGTGCTGTAAGCTTCTGCATCTTTTACACAACAGAGGGCGACAAATCACGAGTTTTAACTTTGGATACACGCAATTTCATCATTATTTCAGATTTGACTTCCCCAAATACACAGGCATACAATAGATCTTGTTCTCCAACGTAAACGGTCCCTAGTAACTAGGGTATATTCATAAATAAATTGAGCATCATGGCTAGAAGTGACTAAATGTTGCCTAATCTTTCTCATCGAGAAATGACACAATTACAGCAACACAAAAAGGAACTCCACCGGACAAAGTTCAGTGCTCACAAGGAGCCTCATTCAACACACACGGTTCCATTCCCATTCATGCAAAGCACGAAAGTGTAAAACTTGGGAACATACTTGAGAGCAAAGATCACATTCAATCTCATTCAAGGCACGGATGTGAATGCAACGGGATGAAATTACTGAAATGATGCCTGCCCTCGAACTGTGATGATGGACTACCCGACTCGCCAATAATATTGGGTTCTGGTGTATTGAAATACAGGAGCTGCTGGATTTGTGTGTTTTCTTAACCCCTCACCATAGTTTGTCAAATGTTTAAACAACTGAACTTATATTCAAGGTTTGTTTCTCTTCATATGTTTTACTGGTTTACATTTGTCTCAGCAACCTGTTGAATGATTCTTCTGCTTTCAAAACAAAATGACAAAAGGATGAATGCACACACTTGAAAATACACTACATGCAATGTTATGCATCATAGTGATGCAACCTCCTTTCAGTTTCATACTGCATGTCAATTGAAATCCTTACTGAAATGCACACCTTCTCAAGATTGCGCTTGACTGGCGTGTCAGGCACTCAATTACAGCTGTTTTATCAAGACAATGTGTTCGTTTTGTAAAATATAGTTCCGGTCTGGTGTGACACCCCAGCTAACGCACAACGTTGCCACAACGTTGCCACAACGTGGCGTGTAAGAAGGGACTGTCTGCGGCGCGCTGGTGTGTCCCGGGCTTTAGAGTAGAGAGACAGTTCAACTGTAAGTATGAACGGCAGAAACGGATATTGCCTTCCCTTTAAGTAGAGCGTCAGGGACAGCCTCCCTGGCTTACGGCCATACTAGCCTGAATACGCCCGATCTCGTCCGATCTCGGAAGCCAAGCAGACTCGGGCCTGGTTAGTACTTGGATGGGCGACCGCCTGGGAATACCAGGTGCTGTAAGCTTTTGCACCTTTTACACACCAGAGGGCGACAAATCACGAGTTTTAACTTTGGATACACGCAATTTCATCATTATTTCAGATTTTACTTCCCCAAATACACAGGCATACAATAGATCTTGTTCTCCAACGTAAACGGTCCCTAGTAAATAGGGTACATTCGTCAATAAATTGAGCATCATGGCTAGAAGTGACTAAATGTTGCCTAATCTTTCTCATCATGAAATGACACAATTACAGCAACAAAAAAGGAACTCCACCGGACAAAGTTCAGTGCTCACAAGGAGCATCATTCAACACACACGGTTCCATTCCCATTCATGCAAAGCACGAAAGTGTAAAACTTGGGAACATACTTGAGAACATACTTGAGAGCAAAGATCACATTCAATCTCATTCAAGGCACGGATGTGAATGCAACGGGATGAAATTACTGAAATGATGCCTGCCCTCGAACTGTGATGATGGACTACCCGACTCGCCAATAATATTGGGTTCTGGTGTATTGAAATACAGGAGCTGCTGGATTTGTGTGTTTTCTTACCCCCTCACCATAGTTTGTCAAATGTTTAAACAACTGAACTTATATTCAAGGTTTGTTTCTCTTCATATGTTTTACTGGTTTACATTTGTCTCAGCAACCTGTTGAATGATTCTTCTGCTTTCAAAAACAAATGACAACAGGATGAATGCACACACTTGAAAATACAATACATGCAATGTTATGCATCATAGTGATGCAACCTCCTTTCAGTTTCATACTGCATGTCAATTGAAATCCTTACTGAAATGCACACCTTCTCAAGATTGCGCTTGACTGGCGTGTCAGGCACTCAATTACAGCTGTATTATCAAGACAATGTGTTCGTTTTGTAAAATATAGTTCCGGTCTGGTGTGGCACCCCAGCTAACGCACAACGTTGCCACAACGTGGCGTGTTAGCAGGGACTATCTGCGGCGCGCTGGTGTGTCCCGGACTTTAGAATAGAGAGACAGTTCAACTGCAAGTATGAGCGGCAGAAACGGATATTGCCTTCCCTTTAAGTAGAGCGTCAGGGACAACCTCCCTGGCTTACGGCCATACTAGCCTGAATACGCCCGATCTCGTCCGATCTCGGAAGCTAAGCAGGCTCAGGCCTGGTCAGTACTTGGATGGGAGACCGCCTGGGAATACCAGGTGCTGTAAGCTTTTGCATCTTTTACACACCAGAGGGCGACAAATCACGAGTTTTAACTTTGGATACACGCAATTTCATCATTATTTCAGATTTGACTTCCCCAAATACACAGGCATACAATAGATCTTGTTCTCCAACGTAAACGGTCCCTAGTAACTAGGGTACATTCGTAAATAAATTGAGCATCATGGCTAGAAGTGACTAAATGTTGCCTAATCTTTCTCATCGAGAAATGACACATTTACAGCAACACAAAAAGGAACTCCACCGGACAAAGTTCAGTGCTCACAAGGAGCCTCATTCAACACACACGGTTCCATTCCCATTCATGCAAAGCACGAAAGTGTAAAACTTGGGAACATACTTGAGAGCAAAGATCACATTCAATCTCATTCAAGGCACGGATGTGAATGCAACGGGATGAAATTACTGAAATGATGCCTGCCCTCGAACTGTGATGATGGACTACCCGACTCGCCAATAATATTGGGTTCTGGTGTATTGAAATACAGGAGCTGCTGGATTTGTGTGTTTTCTTATTCCCTCACCATAGTTTGTCAAATGTTTAAACAACTGAACTTATATTCAAGGTTTGTTTCTCTTCATATGTTTTACTGGTTTACATTTGTCTCAGCAACCTGTTGAATGATTCTTCTGCTTTCAAAACAAAATGACAACAGGATGAATGCACACACTTGAAAATACAATACATGCAATGTTATGCATCATAGTGATGCAACCTCCTTTCAGTTTCATACAGCATGTCAATTAAAATCCTTACTGAAATGCACACCTTCTCAAGATTGCGCTTGACTGGCGTGTCAGGCACTCAATTACAGCTGTTTTATCAAGACAATGTGTTCGTTTTGTAATATATAGTTCCGGTCTGGTGTGGCACCCCAGCTAACGCACAACGTTGCCACAATGTTGCCACAACGTGGCGTGTTAGCAGGGACTGTCTGCGGCGCGCTGGTGTGTCCCGGGCTTTAGAGTAGAGAGACAGTTCAACTGTAAGTATGAACGGCAGAATCGGATATTGCCTTCCCTATAAGTAGAGCGTCAGGGACAGCCTCCCTGGCTTACGGCCATACTAGCCTGAATACGCCCGATCTCGTCCGATCTCGGAAGCTAAGCAGGCTCGGGCCTGGTCAGTACTTGGATGGGAGACCGCCTGGGAATACCAGGTGCTGTAAGCTTTTGCATCTTTTACACACCAGAGGGCGACAAATCACGAGTTTTAACTTTGGATACACGCAATTTCATCATTATTTCAGATTTGACTTCCCCAAATACACAGGCATACAATAGATCTTGTTCTCCAACGTAAACGGTCCCTAGTAACTATGGTACATTCGTAAATAAATTGAGCATCATGGCTAGAAGTGACTAAATGTTGCCTAATCTTTCTCATCGAGAAATGACACAATTACAGCAACACAAAAAGGAACTCCACCGGACAAAGTTCAGTGCTCACAAGGAGCCTCATTCAACACACACGGTTCCATTCCCATTCATGCAAAGCACGAAAGTGTAAAACTTGGGAACATACTTGAGAGCAAAGATCACATTCAATCTCATTCAAGGCACGGATGTGAATGCAACGGGATGAAATTACTGAAATGATGCCTGCCCTTGAACTGTGATGATGGACTACCCGACTCGCCAATAATATTGGGTTCCGGTGTATTGAAATACAGGAGCTGCTGGATTTGTGTGTTTTCTTACCCCCTCACCATAGTTTGTCAAATGTTTAAACAACTGAACTTATATTCAAGGTTTGTTTCTCTTCATATGTTTTACTGGTTTACATTTGTCTCAGCAACCTGTTGAATGATTCTTGTGCTTTCATAACAAAATGACAACAGGATGAATGCACACACTTGAAAATACAATACATGCAATGTTATGCATCATAGTGATGCAACCTCCTTTCAGTTTCATACTGCATGTCAATTGAAATCCTTACTGAAATGCACACCATCTCAAGATTGCGCTTGACTGGCAAGTCAGGCACTCAATTACAGCTGTTTTATCAAGACAATGTGTTCGTTTTGTAAAATATAGTTCCGGTCTGGTGTGGCACCCCAGCTAACGCACAACGTTGCCACAACGTTTCCACAACGTGGCGTGTTAGCAGGGACTGTCTGCGGCGCGCTGGTGTGTCCCGGGCTTTAGAGTAGAGAGACAGTTCAACTGTAAGTATGAACGGCAGAAACGGATATTGCCTTCCCTTTAAGTAGAGCGTCAGGGACAACCTCCCTGGCTTACGGAAAATACTAGCCTGAATACGCCCGATCTCGTCCGATCTCTGAAGCCAAGCAGGCTCGGGCCTGGTCAGTACTTGGATGGGAGACCGCCTGGGAATAGCAGGTGCTGTAAGCTTTTGCACCTTTTACACACCAGAGGGCGACAAATCACGAGTTTTAACTTTGGATACACACAATTTCATCATTATTTCAGATTTTACTTCCCCAAATACACAGGCATACAATAGATCTTGTTCTCCACCGTAAACGGTCCCTAGTAACTAGGGTACATTCGTAAATAAATTGAGCATCATGGCTAGAAGTGACTAAATGTTGCCTAATCTTTTTCATCGAGAAATGACACAATTACAGCAACACAAAAAGGAACTCCACCGGACAAAGTTCAGTGCTCACAAGGAGCCTCATTCAACACACACGGTTCCATTCCCATTCATGCAAAGCACGAAAGTGTAAAACTTGGGAACATACTTGAGAGCAAAGATCACATTCAATCTCATTCAAGGCACGGATGTGAATGCAACGGGATGAAATTACTGAAATGATGCCTGCCCTCGAACTGTGATGATGGACTAACCGACTCGCCAATAATATTGGGTTCTGGTGTATTGAAATACAGGAGCTGCTGGATTTGTGTGTTTTCTTACCCCCTCACCATAGTTTGTCAAATGTTTAAACAACTGAACTTATATTCAAGGTTTGTTTCTCTTCATATGTTTTACTGGTTTACATTTGTCTCAGCAACCTGTTAAATGATTCTTCTGCTTTCAAAACAAAATGACAACAGGATGAATGCACACACTTGAAAATACAATACATGCAATGTTATGCATCATAGTGATGCAACCTCCTTTCAGTTTCATACTGCATGTCAATTGAAATCCTTACTGAAATGCACACCTTCTCAAGATTGCGCTTGACTGGCGTGTCAGGCACTCAATTACAGCTGTATTATCAAGACAATGTGTTCGTTTTGTAAAATATAGTTCCGGTCTGGTGTGGCACCCCAGCTAACGCATAACGTTGCCACAACGTGGCGTGTTAGCAGGGACTATCTGCGGCGCGCTGGTGTGTCCCGGACTTTAGAATAGAGAGACAGTTCAACTGCAAGTATGAGCGGCAGAAACGGATATTGCCTTCCCTTTAAGTAGAGCGTCAGGGACAACCTCCCTGGCTTACGGCCATACTAGCCTGAATACGCCCGATCTTGTCCGATCTCGGAAGCTAAGCAGGCTCGGGCCTGGTCAGTACTTGGATGGGAGACCGTCTGGGAATACCAGGTGCTGTAAGCTTTTGCATCTTTTACACACCAGAGGGCGACAAATCACGAGTTTTAACTTTGGATACACGCAATTTCATCATTATTTCAGATTTGACTTCCCCAAATACACAGGCATACAATAGATCTTGTTCTCCAACGTAAACGGTCCCTAGTAACTAGGGTACATTCGTAAATAAATTGAGCATCATGGCTAGAAGTGACTAAATGTTGCCTAATCTTTCTCATCGAGAAATGACACATTTACAGCAACACAAAAAGGAACTCCACCGGACAAAGTTCAGTGCTCACAAGGAGCCTCATTCAACACACACGGTTCCATTCCCATTCATGCAAAGCACGAAAGTGTAAAACTTGGGAACATACTTGAGAGCAAAGATCACATTCAATCTCATTCAAGGCACGGATGTGAATGCAACGGGATGAAATTACTGAAATGATGCCTGCCCTCGAACTGTGATGATGGACTACCCGACTCGCCAATAATATTGGGTTCTGGTGTATTGAAATACAGGAGCTGCTGGATTTGTGTGTTTTCTTACCCCCTCACCATAGTTTGTCAAATGTTTAAACAACTGAACTTATATTCAAGGTTTGTTTCTCTTCATATGTTTTACTGGTTTACATTTGTCTCAGCAACCTGTTGAATGATTCTTCTGCTTTCAAAACAAAATGACAACAGGATGAATGCACACACTTGAAAATACAATACATGCAATGTTATGCATCATAGTGATGCAACCTCCTTTCAGTTTCATACTGCATGTCAATTGAAATCCTTACTGAAATGCACACCTTCTCAAGATTGCGCTTGACTGGCGTGTCAGGCACTCAATTACAGCTGTTTTATCAAGACAATGTGTTCGTTTTGTAATATATAGTTCCGGTCTGGTGTGGCACCCCAGCTAACGCACAACGTTGCCACAATGTTGCCACAATGTTGCCACAACGTGGCGTGTTAGCAGGGACTGGCTGCGGCGCGCTGGTGTGTCCCGGGCTTTAGAGTAGAGAGACAGTTCAACTGTAAGTATGAACGGCAGAAACGGATATTGCCTTCCCTTTAAGTAGAGCGTCAGGGACAGCCTCCCTGGCTTACGGCCATACTAGCCTGAATACGCCCGATCTCGTCCGATCTCGGAAGCCAAGCAGGCTCGGGCCTGGTCAGTACTTGGATGGGAGACCGCCTGGGAATACCAGGTGCTGTAAGCTTTTGCATCTTTTACACACCAGAGGGCGACAAATCACGAGTTTTAACTTTGGATACACGCAATTTCATAATTATTTCAGATTTGACTTCCCCAAATACACAGGCATACAATAGATCTTGTTCTCCAACGTAAACGGTCCCTAGTAACTAGGGTACATTCGTACATAAATTGAGCATCATGGCTAGAAGTGACTAAATGTTGCCTAATCTTTCTCATCGAGAAATGACACAATTACAGCAACACAAAAAGGAACTCCACCGGACAAAGTTCAGTGCTCACAAGGAGCCTCATTCAACACACACGGTTCCATTCCCATTCATGCAAAGCACGAAAGTGTAAAACTTGGGAACATACTTGAGAGCAAAGATCACATTCAATCTCATTCAAGGCACGGATGTGAATGCAACGGGATGAAATTACTGAAATGATGCCTGCCCTCGAACTGTGATGATGGACTACCCGACTCGCCAATAATATTGGGTTCTGGTGTATTGAAATACAGGAGCTGCTGGATTTGTGTGTTTTCTTACCCCCTCACCATAGTTTGTCAAATGTTTAAACAACTGAACTTATATTCAAGGTTTGTTTCTCTTCATATGTTTTACTGGTTTACATTTGTCTCAGCAACCTGTTGAATGATTCTTCTGCTTTCAAAGCAAAATGACAACAGGATGAATGCACACACTTGAAAATACAATACATGCAATGTTATGCATCATAGTGATGCAACCTCCTTTCAGTTTCATACTGCATGTCATTTGAAATCCTTACTGAAATGCACACCTTCTCAAGATTGCGCTTGACTGGCGTGTCAGGCACTCAATTACTGCTGTTTTATCAAGAGAATGTGTTCGTTTTGTAATATATAGTTCCGGTCTGGTGTGGCACCCCAGCTAACGCACAACGTTGCCACAATGTTGCCACAACGTGGCGTGTTAGCAGGGACTGTCTGCGGCGCGCTGGTGTGTCCCGGGCTTTAGAGTAGAGAGACAGTTCAACTGTAAGTATGAACGGCAGAAACGGATATTGCCTTCCCTTTAAGTAGAGCGTCAGGGACAGCCTTCCTGGCTTACGGCAATACTAGCCTGAATACGCCCGATCTCGTCCGATCTTGGAAGCTAAGCAGGCTCGTTCCTGGTCAGTACTTGGATGGGAGACCGCCTGGGAATACCAGGTGCTGTAATCTTTTGCATCTTTTACACACCAGAGGGCGACAAATCACGAGTTTTAACTTTGGATACACGCAATTTCATCATTATTTCAGATTTGACTTCCCCAAATACACAGTCATACAATAGATCTTGTTCTCCAACGTAAACGGTCCCTAGTAACTAGGGTACATTCGTAAATAAATTGAGCATCATGGCTAGAAGTGACTAAATGTTGCCTAATCTTTCTCATCGAGAAATGACACAATTACAGCAACACAAAAAGGAACTCCACTGGACAATGTTCAGTGCTCACAAGGAGCCTCATTCAACACACACGGTTCCATTCCCATTCATGCAAAGCACGAAAGTGTAAAACTTGGGAACATACTTGAGAGCAAAGATCACATTCAATCTCATTCAAGGCACGGATGTGAATGCAACGGGATGAAATTACTGAAATGATGCCTGCCCTCGAACTGTGATGATGGACTACCCGACTCGCCAATAATATTGGGTTCTGGTGTATTGAAATACAGGAGCTGCTGGATTTGTGTGTTTTCTTACCCCCTCACCATAGTTTGTCAAATGTTTAAACAACTGAACTTATATTCAAGGTTTGTTTCTCTTCATATGTTTTACTGGTTTACATTTGTCTCAGCAACCTGTTGAATGATTCTTCTGCTTTCAAAACAAAATGACAACAGGATGAATGCACACACTTGAAAATACAATACATGCAATGTTATGCATCATAGTGATGCAACCTCCTTTCAGTTTCATACTGCATGTCAATTGAAATCCTTACTGAAATGCACACCTTCTCAAAATTGCGCTTGACTGGCGTGTCAGGCACTCAATTACAGCTGTTTTATCAAGACAATGTGTTCGTTTTGTAATACATAGTTCCGGTCTGGTGTGGCACCCCAGCTAACGCACAACGTTGCCACAATGTTGCCACAACGTGACGTGTTAGCAGGGACTGTCTGCGGCGCGCTGGTGTGTCCCGGGCTTTAGAGTAGAGAGACAGTTCAACTGTAAGTATGAACGGCAGAAACGGATATTGCCTTCCCTTTAAGTAGAGCGTCAGGGACAGCCTCCCTGGCTTACGGCCATACTAGCCTGAATACGCCCGATCTCGTCCGATCTCGGAAGCCAAGCAGGCTCGGGCCTGGTCAGTACTTGGATGGGAGACCGCCTGGGAATACCAGGTGCTGTAAGCTTTTGCATCTTTTACACACCAGAGGGCGACAAATCACGAGTTTTAACTTTGGATACACGCAATTTCATCATTATTTCAGATTTGACTTCCCCAAATACACAGGCATACAATAGATCTTGTTCTCCAACGTAAACGGTCCCTAGTAACTAGGGTACATTCGTAAATAAATTGAGCATCATGGCTAGAAGTGACTAAATGTTGCCTAATCTTTCTCATCGAGAAATGACACAATTACAGCAACACAAAAAGGAACTCCACCGGACAAAGTTCAGTGCTCACAAGGAGCCTCATTCAACACACACGGTTCCATTCCCATTCATGCAAAGCACGAAAGTGTAAAACTTGGGAACATACTTGAGAGCAAAGATCACATTCAATCTCATTCAAGGCACGGATGTGAATGCAACGGGATGAAATTACTGAAATGATGCCTGCCCTCGAACTGTGATGATGGACTACCCGACTCGCCAATAATATTGGGTTCTGGTGTATTGAAATACAGGAGCTGCTGAATTTGTGTGTTTTCTTACCCCCTCACCATAGTTTGTCAAATGTTTAAACAACTGAACTTATATTCAAGGTTTGTTTCTCTTCATATGTTTTACTGGTTTACATTTGTCTCAGCAACCTGTTGAATGATTCTTCTGCTTTCAAAACAAAATGACAACAGGATGAATGCACACACTTGAAAATACAATACATGCAATGTTATGCATCATAGTGATGCAACCTCCTTTCAGTTTCATACTGCATGTCAATTGAAATCCTTTCTGAAATGCACACCTTCTCAAGATTGCGCTTGACTGGCGTGTCAGGCACTCAATTACAGCTGTTTTATCAAGACAATGTGTTCGTTTTGTAAAATATAGTTCCGGTCTGGTGTGGCACCCCAGCTAACGCACAACGTTGCCACAACGTTTCGTGTTAGCAGGGACTGTCTGCGGCGCGCTGGTGTGTCCCGGACTTTAGAGTAGAGAGACAGTTCAACTGCAAGTATGAGCGGCAGAAACGGATATTGCCTTCCCTTTAAGTAGAGCGTCAGGGATAGCCTCCCTGGCTTACGGCCATACTAGCCTGAATACGCCCGATCTCGTCCGATCTCGGAAGCTAAGCAGGCTTGGGCCTGATCAGTACTTGGATGGGAGACCGCCTGGGAATACCAGGTGCTGTAAGCTTTTGCATCTTTTACACACCAGAGGGCGACAAATCACGAGTTTTAACTTTGGATACACGCAATTTCATCATTATTTCAGATTTGACTTCCCCAAATACACAGGCATACAATAGATCTTGTTCTCCAACGTAAACGGTCCCTAGTAACTAGGGTACATTCGTAAATAAATTGAGCATCATGGCTAGAATTGACTAAATGTTGCCTAATCTTTCTCATCAAGAAATGACACAATTACAGCAACACAAAAAGGAACTCCACTGGTCAAAGTTCAGTGCTCACAAGGAGCCTCATTCAACACACACGGTTCCATTCCCATTCATGCAAAGCACGAAAGTGTAAAACTTGGGAACATACTTGAGAGCAAAGATCACATTCAATCTCATTCAAGGCACGGATGTGAATGCAACGGGATGAAATTACTGAAATGATGCCTGCCCTCGAACTGTGATGATGGACTACCCGACTCGCCAATAATATTGGGTTCTGGTGTATTGAAATACAGGAGCTGCTGGATTTGTGTGTTTTCTTACCCCCTCACCATAGTTTGTCAAATGTTTAAACAACTGAACTTATATTCAAGGTTTGTTTCTCTTCATATGTTTTACTGGTTTATATTTGTCTCAGCAACCTGTTGAATGATTCGTCTGCTTTCAAAACAAAATAACAACAGGATGAATGCACACACTTGAAAATACAATACATGCAATGTTATGCATCATAGTGATGCAACCTCCTTTCAGTTTCACACTGCATGTCAATTGAAATCCTTACTGAAATGCACACGTTCTCAAGATTGCGCTTGACTGGCGTGTCAGGCACTCAATTACAGCTGTATTATCAAGACAATGTGTTCGTTTTGTAAAATATAGTTCCGGTCTGGTGTGGCACCCCAGCTAACGCACAACGTTGCCACAACGTGGCATGTTAGCAGGGACTGTCTGCGGCGCGCTGGTGTGTCCCGGGCTTTAGAGTAGAGAGATAGTTCAACTGTAAGTATGAACGGCAGAAACGGATATTGCCTTCCCTTTAAGTAGAGCGTCAGGGACAGCCTCCCTGGCTTACGGCCATACTAGCCTGAATACGCCCGATCTCGTCCGATCTCGGAAGCTAAGCAGGCTCGGGCCTGGTCAGTACTTGAATGGGAGACCGCCTGGGAATACCAGGTGCTGTAAGCTTTTGCACCTTTTACACAACAGAGGGCGACAAATCACGAGATTTAACTTTGGATACACGCAATTTCATCATTATTTCAGATTTTACTTCCCCAAATACACAGGCATACAATAGATCTTGTTCTCCAACGTCAACGGTCCCTAGTAACTAGTGTACATTCATAAATAAATTGAGCATCATGGCTAGAAGTGACTAAATGTTGCCTAATCTTTCTCATCAAGAAATGACAAAATTACAGCAACACAAAAAGGAACTCCACTGGACAAAGTTCAGTGCTCACAAGGAGCCTCATTCAACACACACGGTTCCATTCCCATTCATGCAAACCACGAAAGTGTAAAACTTGGGAATATACTTGAGAGTAAAGATCACATTCAATCTCATTCAAGGCACGGATGTGAATGCAACGGGATGAAATTACTGAAATGATGCCTGCCCTCGAACTGTGATGATGGACTACCCGACTCGCCAATAAAATTGGGTTCTGGTGTATTGAAATACAGAAGCTGCTGGTTGTGTGTTTTCTTACCCCCTCACCATAGTTTGTCAAATGTTTAAACAACTGAACTTATATTCAAGGTTTGTTTCTCTTCATATGTTTTACTGGTTTACAATTGTCTCAGCAACCTGTTGAATGATTCTTCTGCTTTTTAAACAAAATGACAACAGGATGAATGCACACACTTGAAAATACAATACATGCAATGTTATGCATCATAGTGATGCAACCTCCTTTCAGTTTCATACTGCATGTCAATTGAAATCCTTACTGAAATGCACACCTTCTCAAGATTGCGCTTGACTGGCGTGTCAGGCACTCAATTACAGCTGTTTTATCAAGACAATGTGTTCGTTTTGTAAAATATAGTTCCGGTCTGGTGTGGCACCCCAGCTAACGCACAATGTTGCCACAACGTGGCATGTTAGCAGGGACTGTCTGCGGCGCGCTGGTGTGTCCCGGACTTTAGAGTAGAGAGACAGTTCAACTGCAAGTATGAGCGGCAGAAACGGATATTGCCTTCCCTTTAAGTAGTGCGTCAGGGACAGCCTCCCTGGCTTACGGCCATACTAGCCTGAATACGTCCGATCTCGGAAGCTAAGCAGGCTCGGGCCTGGTCAGTACTTGGATGGGAGACCACCTGGGAATACCAGGTGCTGTAAGCTTTTGCATCTTTTACACACCAGAGGGCGACAAATCACGAGTTTTAACTTTGGATACACGCAATTTCATCATTATTTCAGATTTGACTTCCCCAAATACACAGGCATACAATAGATCTTGTTCTCCAACGTAAACGGTCCCTAGTAAACAGCGTACATTCGTAAATAAATTGAGCATCATGGCTAGAAGTGACTAAATGTTGCCTAATCTTTCTCATCAAGAAATGACACAATTACAGCAACACAAAAAGGAACTCCACCGGACAAAGTTCAGTGCTCACAAGGAGCATCATTCAACACACACGGTTCCATTCCCATTCATGCAAAGCACGAAAGTGTAAAACTTGGGTACATACTTGAGAACAAAGATCACATTCAATCTCATTCAAGGCACGGATGTGAATGCAATGGGATGAAATTACTGAAATGATGCCTGCCCTCGAACTGTGATGATGGACTACCCGACTCGCCAATAATATTGGCTTCTGGTGTATTGAAATACAGGAGCTGCTGGATTTGTGTGTTTTTTTACCCCCTCACCATAGTTTGTCAAATGTTTAAACAACTGAACTTATATTCAAGGTTTGTTTCTCTTCATATGTTTTACTGATTTACATTTGTCTCAGCAACCTGTTGAATGATTCTTCTGCTTTCAAAACAAAATGACAACAGGATGAATGCACACACTTGAAAATACAATACATGCAATGTTATGCATCATAGTGATGCAACCTCCTTTCAGTTTCATACTGCATGTCAATTGAAATCCTTACTGAAATGCACACCTTCTCAAGATTGCGCTTGACTGGCGTGTCAGGCACTCAATTACAGCTGTTTTATCAAGACAATGTGTTCGTTTTGTAAAATATAGTTCCGGTCTGGTGTGGCACCCCAGCTAACGCACAACGTTGCCACAACGTTGCGTGTTAGCAGGGACTGTCTGCGGCGCGCTGGTGTGTCCCGGGCTTTAGAGTAGAGAGACAGTTCAACTGTAAGTATGAACGGCAGAAACGGATATTGCCTTCCCTTTAAGTAGAGCGTCAGGGACAGCCTCCATGGCTTATGGCCATACTAGCCTGAATACGCCCGATCTCGTCCGTTCTCGGAAACTAAGCAGGCTCGGGCCTGGTCAGTACTTGGATGGGACACTGCCTGGGAATACCAGGTGCTGTAAGCTTTTGCCCCTTTTACACAACAGAGGGCGACAAATCACGAGTTTTAACTTTGGATACACGCAATTTCATCATTATTTCAGATTTGACTTCCCCAAATACACAGGCATACAATAGATCTTGTTCTCCAACGTAAACGGTCCCTATTAACTAGGGTACATTCGTAAATAAATTGAGCATCATGGCTAGAAGTGACTAAATGTTGCCTAATCTTTCTCATCGAGAAATGACACAATTACAGCAACACAAAAAGGAACTCCACCGGACAAAGTTCAGTGCTCACAAGGAGCCTCATTCAACACACACGGTTCCATTCCCATTCATGCAAAGCACGAAAGTGTAAAACTTGGGAACATACTTGAGAGCAAAGATCACATTCAATCTCATTCAAGGCACGGATGTGAATGCAACGGGATGAAATTACTGAAATGATGCCTGCCCTCGAACTGTGATGATGGACTACCCGACTCGCCAATAATATTGGGTTCTGGTGTATTGAAATACAGGAGCTGCTGGATTTGTGTGTTTTCTTACCCCCTCACTATAGTTTGTCAAATGTTTAAACAACTGAACTTATATTCAAGGTTTGTTTCTCTTCATATGTTTTACTGGTTTACATTTGTCTCAGCAACCTGTTGAATGATTCCTCTGCTTTCAAAACAAAATGACAACAGGATGAATGCACACACTTGAAAATACAATACATGCAATGTTATGCATCATAGTGATGCAACCTCCTTTCAGTTTCATACTGCATATCAATTGAAATCCTTACTGAAATGCACACCTTCTCAAGATTGCGCTTGACTGGCGTGTCAGGCACTCAATTACAGCTGTATTATCAAGACAATGTGTTCGTTTTGTAAAATATAGTTCCGGTCTGGTGTGGCACCCCAGCTAACGCACAACGTTGCCACAACGTTGCCACAACGTGGCGTGTTAGCAGGGACTGTCTGCGGCGCGCTGGTGTGTCCCGGACTTTAGAGTAGAGAGACAGTTCAACTGCAAGTATGAGCGGCAGAAACGGATATTGCCTTCCCTTTAAGTAGAGCGTCAGGGACAGCCTCCCTGGCTTACGGCCATACTAGCCTGAATACGCCCGATCTCGTCCGATCTCGGAAGCCAAGCAGGCTCGGGTCTGGTCAGTACTTGGATGGGAGACCGCCTGGGAATACCAGGTGCTGTAAGCTTCTGCACCTTTTACACACCAGAGGGCGACAAATCACGAGTTTTAACTTTGGATACACACAATTTCATCATTATTTCAGATTTTACTTCCCCAAATACACAGGCATACAATAGATCTTGTTCTCCAACGTAAACGGTCCCTAGTAACTAGGGTACATTCGTAAATTAATTGAGCATCATGGCTAGAAGTGACTCAATGTTGCCTAATCTTTCTCATCAAGAAATGACACAATTACAGCAACACAAAAAGGAACTCCACCGCACAAAGTTCAGTGCTCACAAGGAGACTCATTCAACACACACGGTTCCATTCCCATTCATGCAAAGCACGAAAGTGTAAAACTTGGGAACATACTTGAGAGCAAAGATCACATTCAATCTCATTCAAGGCACGGATGTGAATGCAACGGGATGAAATTACTGAAATGATGCCTGCCCTCGAACTGTGATGATGGACTACCCGACTCGCCAATAATATTGGGTTCTGGTGTATTGAAATACAGGAGCTGCTGGATTTGTGTGTTTTCTTACTCCCTCACCATAGTTTGTCAAATGTTTAAACAACTGAACTTATATTCAAGGTTTGTTTCTCTTCATATATTTTACTGGTTTACATTTGTCTCAGCAACCTGTTGAATGATTCTTCTGCTTTCAAAACAAAATGACAACAGGATGAATGCACACACTTGAAAATACAATACATGCAATGTTATGCATCATAGTGATGCAACCTCCTTTCAGTTTCATACTGCATGTCAATTGAAATCCTTACTGAAATGCACACCTTCTCAAGATTGCGCTTGACTGGCGTGTCAGGCACTCAATTACAGCTGTTTTATCAAGACAATGTGTTCGTTTTGTAAAATATAGTTCCGGTCTGCAGTGGCACCCCAGCTAACGCACAACGTTGCCACAACGTGGCGTGTTGGCAGGGACTGTCTGCGGCGCGCTGGTGTGGCCCGGGCTTTAGAGTAGAGAGACAGTTCAACTGTAAGTATGAACGGCAGAAACGGATATTGCCTTCCCTTTAAGTAGAGCGTCAGGGACAGCCTCCCTGGCTTACGGCCATACTAGCCTGAATACGCCCGATCTCGTCCGATCTTGGAAGCCAAGCAGGCTCAGGCCTGGTCGGTACTTGGATGGTTGACCGCCTGAGAATACCAGGTGCTGTAAGCTTTTGCACCTTTTACACACCAGAGGGCGACAAATCACGAGTTTTAACTTTGGATACACGCAATTTCATCATTATTTCAGATTTTACTTCCCCAAATACACAGGCATACAATAGATCTTCTTCTCCAACGTAAACGGTCCCTAGTAACTAGGGTACATTCGTCAATAAATTGAGCATCATGGCTAGAAGTGACTAAATGTTGCCTAATCTTTCTCATCAAGAAATGACACAATTACAGCAACACAAAAAGGAACTCCACCGGACAAAGTTCAGTGCTCACAAGGAGCATCATTCAACACACACGGTTCCATTCCCATTCATGCAAAGCACGAAAGTGTAAAACTTGGGAACATACTTGAGAGCAAAGATCACATTCAATCTCATTCAAGGCACGGATGTGAATGCAACGGGATGAAATTACTGAAATGATGCCTGCCCTCGAACTGTGATGATGGACTACCCGACTTGCCAATAATATTGGGTTCTGGTGTATTGAAATACAGGAGCTGCTGGATTTGTATGTTTTCTTACCCCCTCACCATAGTTTGTCAAATGTTTAAACAACTGAACTTATATTCAAGGTTTGTTTCTCTTCATATGTTTTACTGGTTTACATTTGTCTCAGCAACCTGTTGAATGATTCTTCTGCTTTCAAAACAAAATGACAACAGGATGAATGCACACACTTGAAAATACAATACATGCAATGTTATGCATCATAGTGATGCAACCTCCCTTCAGTTTCATACTGCATGTCAATTGAAATCCTTACTGAAATGCACACCTTCTCAAGATTGCGCTTGACTGGCGTGTCAGGCACTCAATTACAGCTGTTTTATCAAGACAATGTGTTCGTTTTGTAAAATATAGTTCCGGTCTGGTGTGGCACCCCAGCTAACGCACAACGTTGCCACAACGTGGCGTGTTAGCAGGGACTGTCTGCGGCGCGCTGGTGTGTCCTGGGCTTTAGAGTAGAGAGACAGTTCAACTGTAAGTATGAACGGCAGAAACGGATATTGCCTTCCCTTTAAGTAGAGCGTCGTGGACAGCCTACCTGGCTTACGGCCATACTAGCCTGAATACGCCCGATCTCGTCCGATCTCGGAAGCCAAGCAGGCTCGGGCCTGGTCAGTACTTGGATGGGAGACCGCCTGGGAATACCAGGTGCTGTAAGCTTTTGCACCTTTTACACACCAGAGGGCGACAAATCACGAGTTTTAACTTTGGATACACACAATTTCATCGTTATTTCAGATTTTACTTCCCCAAATACACAGGCATACAATAGATCTTGTTCTCCAACGTAAACGGTCCCTAGTAACTAGGGTACATTCGTAACTAAATTGAGCATCATGGCTAGAAGTGACTAAATGTTGCCTAATCTTTCTCATCAAGAAATGACACAATTACAGCAACACAAAAAGGAACTCCACCGGACAAAGTTCAGTGCTCACAAGGAGCCTCATTCAACACACACGGTTCCATTCCCATTCATGCAAAGCACGAAAGTGTAAAACTTGGGAACATACTTGAGAGCAAAGATCACATTCAATCTCATTCAAGGCACGGATGTGAATGCAACGGGATGAAATTACTGAAATGATGCCTGCCCTCGAACTGTGATGATGGACTACCCGACTCGCCAATAATATTGGGTTCTGGTGTATTGAAATACAGGAGCTGCTGGATTTGTGTGTTTTCTTACCCCCTCACTATAGTTTGTCAAATGTTTAAACAACTGAACTTATATTCAAGGTTTGTTTCTCTTCATATGTTTTACTGGTTTACATTTGTCTCAGCAACCTGTTGAATGATTCCTCTGCTTTCAAAACAAAATGACAACAGGATGAATGCACACACTTGAAAATACAATACATGCAATGTTATGCATCATAGTGATGCAACCTCCTTTCAGTTTCATACTGCATATCAATTGAAATCCTTACTGAAATGCACACCTTCTCAAGATTGCGCTTGACTGGCGTGTCAGGCACTCAATTACAGCTGTATTATCAAGACAATGTGTTCGTTTTGTAAAATATAGTTCCGGTCTGGTGTGGCACCCCAGCTAACGCACAACGTTGCCACAACGTTGCCACAACGTGGCGTGTTAGCAGGGACTGTCTGCGGCGCGCTGGTGTGTCCCGGACTTTAGAGTAGAGAGACAGTTCAACTGCAAGTATGAGCGGCAGAAACGGATATTGCCTTCCCTTTAAGTAGAGCGTCAGGGACAGCCTCCCTGGCTTACGGCCATACTAGCCTGAATACGCCCGATCTCGTCCGATCTCGGAAGCCAAGCAGGCTCGGGTCTGGTCAGTACTTGGATGGGAGACCGCCTGGGAATACCAGGTGCTGTAAGCTTCTGCACCTTTTACACACCAGAGGGCGACAAATCACGAGTTTTAACTTTGGATACACACAATTTCATCATTATTTCAGATTTTACTTCCCCAAATACACAGGCATACAATAGATCTTGTTCTCCAACGTAAACGGTCCCTAGTAACTAGGGTACATTCGTAAATTAATTGAGCATCATGGCTAGAAGTGACTCAATGTTGCCTAATCTTTCTCATCAAGAAATGACACAATTACAGCAACACAAAAAGGAACTCCACCGCACAAAGTTCAGTGCTCACAAGGAGACTCATTCAACACACACGGTTCCATTCCCATTCATGCAAAGCACGAAAGTGTAAAACTTGGGAACATACTTGAGAGCAAAGATCACATTCAATCTCATTCAAGGCACGGATGTGAATGCAACGGGATGAAATTACTGAAATGATGCCTGCCCTCGAACTGTGATGATGGACTACCCGACTCGCCAATAATATTGGGTTCTGGTGTATTGAAATACAGGAGCTGCTGGATTTGTGTGTTTTCTTACTCCCTCACCATAGTTTGTCAAATGTTTAAACAACTGAACTTATATTCAAGGTTTGTTTCTCTTCATATATTTTACTGGTTTACATTTGTCTCAGCAACCTGTTGAATGATTCTTCTGCTTTCAAAACAAAATGACAACAGGATGAATGCACACACTTGAAAATACAATACATGCAATGTTATGCATCATAGTGATGCAACCTCCTTTCAGTTTCATACTGCATGTCAATTGAAATCCTTACTGAAATGCACACCTTCTCAAGATTGCGCTTGACTGGCGTGTCAGGCACTCAATTACAGCTGTTTTATCAAGACAATGTGTTCGTTTTGTAAAATATAGTTCCGGTCTGCAGTGGCACCCCAGCTAACGCACAACGTTGCCACAACGTGGCGTGTTGGCAGGGACTGTCTGCGGCGCGCTGGTGTGGCCCGGGCTTTAGAGTAGAGAGACAGTTCAACTGTAAGTATGAACGGCAGAAACGGATATTGCCTTCCCTTTAAGTAGAGCGTCAGGGACAGCCTCCCTGGCTTACGGCCATACTAGCCTGAATACGCCCGATCTCGTCCGATCTTGGAAGCCAAGCAGGCTCAGGCCTGGTCGGTACTTGGATGGTTGACCGCCTGAGAATACCAGGTGCTGTAAGCTTTTGCACCTTTTACACACCAGAGGGCGACAAATCACGAGTTTTAACTTTGGATACACGCAATTTCATCATTATTTCAGATTTTACTTCCCCAAATACACAGGCATACAATAGATCTTCTTCTCCAACGTAAACGGTCCCTAGTAACTAGGGTACATTCGTCAATAAATTGAGCATCATGGCTAGAAGTGACTAAATGTTGCCTAATCTTTCTCATCAAGAAATGACACAATTACAGCAACACAAAAAGGAACTCCACCGGACAAAGTTCAGTGCTCACAAGGAGCATCATTCAACACACACGGTTCCATTCCCATTCATGCAAAGCACGAAAGTGTAAAACTTGGGAACATACTTGAGAGCAAAGATCACATTCAATCTCATTCAAGGCACGGATGTGAATGCAACGGGATGAAATTACTGAAATGATGCCTGCCCTCGAACTGTGATGATGGACTACCCGACTTGCCAATAATATTGGGTTCTGGTGTATTGAAATACAGGAGCTGCTGGATTTGTATGTTTTCTTACCCCCTCACCATAGTTTGTCAAATGTTTAAACAACTGAACTTATATTCAAGGTTTGTTTCTCTTCATATGTTTTACTGGTTTACATTTGTCTCAGCAACCTGTTGAATGATTCTTCTGCTTTCAAAACAAAATGACAACAGGATGAATGCACACACTTGAAAATACAATACATGCAATGTTATGCATCATAGTGATGCAACCTCCCTTCAGTTTCATACTGCATGTCAATTGAAATCCTTACTGAAATGCACACCTTCTCAAGATTGCGCTTGACTGGCGTGTCAGGCACTCAATTACAGCTGTTTTATCAAGACAATGTGTTCGTTTTGTAAAATATAGTTCCGGTCTGGTGTGGCACCCCAGCTAACGCACAACGTTGCCACAACGTGGCGTGTTAGCAGGGACTGTCTGCGGCGCGCTGGTGTGTCCTGGGCTTTAGAGTAGAGAGACAGTTCAACTGTAAGTATGAACGGCAGAAACGGATATTGCCTTCCCTTTAAGTAGAGCGTCGTGGACAGCCTACCTGGCTTACGGCCATACTAGCCTGAATACGCCCGATCTCGTCCGATCTCGGAAGCCAAGCAGGCTCGGGCCTGGTCAGTACTTGGATGGGAGACCGCCTGGGAATACCAGGTGCTGTAAGCTTTTGCACCTTTTACACACCAGAGGGCGACAAATCACGAGTTTTAACTTTGGATACACACAATTTCATCGTTATTTCAGATTTTACTTCCCCAAATACACAGGCATACAATAGATCTTGTTCTCCAACGTAAACGGTCCCTAGTAACTAGGGTACATTCGTAACTAAATTGAGCATCATGGCTAGAAGTGACTAAATGTTGCCTAATCTTTCTCATCAAGAAATGACACAATTACAGCAACACAAAAAGGAACTCCACCGGACAAAGTTCAGTGCTCACAAGGAGCCTCATTCAACACACACGGTTCCATTCCCATTCATGCAAAGCACGAAAGTGTAAAACTTGGGAACATACTTGAGAGCAAAGATCACATTCAATCTCATTCAAGGCACGGATGTGAATGCAACGGGATGAAATTACTGAAATGATGCCTGCCCTCGAACTGTGATGATGGACTACCCGACTCGCCAATAATATTGGCTTCTGGTGTATTGAAATACAGGAGCTGCTGGATTTGTGTCATTTCTTACCCCCTCACCATAGTTTGTCAAATGTTTAAACAACTGAACTTATATTCAAGGTTTGTTTCTCTTCATATGTTTTACTGGTTTACATTTGTCTCAGCAACCTGTTGAATGATTCTTCTGCTTTCAAAACAAAATGACAACAGGATGAATGCACACACTTGAAAATACAATACATGCAATGTTATGCATCATAGTGATGCAACCTCCTTTCATTTTCATACTGCATGTCAATTGAAATCCTTACTGAAATGCACACCTTCTCAAGATTGCGCTTGACTGGCGTGTCAGGCACTCAATTACAGCTGTTTTATCAAGACAATGTGTTTTTTTTTGTAAAATATAGTTCCGGTCTGGTGTGGCACCCCAGCTAACGCACAACGTTGCCACAACGTGGCGTGTTAGCAGGGACTGTCTGCGGCGCGCTGGTGTGTCCCCGGCATGAGTGTAGAGAGACAGTTCAACTGTAAGTATGAGCGGCAGAAACGGATATTGCCTTCCCTTTAAGTAGAGCGTCAGGGACAGCCTCCCTGGCTTACTGCCATACTAGCCTGAATACGCCCGATCTTGTCCGATCTCGGAAGCTAAGCAGGCTCGGGCCTGGTCAGTACTTGGATGGGAGACCGCCTGGGAATACCAGGTGCTGTAAGCTTTTGCATCTTTTACACACCAGAGGGCGACAAATCACGAGTTTTAACTTTGGATACACGCAATTTCATCATTATTTCAGATTTGACTTCCCCAAATACACAGGCATACAATAGATCTTGTTCTCCAACGTAAACGGTCCCTAGTAACTAGGGTACATTCGTAAATAAATTGAGCATCATGGCTAGAAGTGACTAAATGTTGCCTAATCTTTCTCATCGAGAAATGACACAATTACAGCAACACAAAAAGGAACTCCACCGGACAAAGTTCAGTGCTCACAAGGAGCCTCATTCAAAACACACGGTTCCATTCCCATTCATGCAAAGCACGAAAGTGTAAAACTTGGGAACATACTTGAGAGCAAAGATCACATTCAATCTCATTCAAGGCACGGATGTGAATGCAACGGGATGAAATTACTGAAATGATGCCTGCCCTCGAACTGTGATGATGGACTACCCGACTCGCCAATAATATTGGGTTCTGGTGTATTGAAATACAGGAGCTGCTGGATTTGTGTGTTTTCTTACCCCCTCACCATAGTTTGTCAAATGTTTAAACAACTGAACTTATATTCAAGGTTTGTTTCTCTTCATATGTTTTACTGGTTTACATTTGTCTCAGCAACCTGTTGAATGATTCTTCTGCTTTCAAAACAAAATGACAACAGGATGAATGCACACACTTGAAAATACAATACATGCAATGTTATGCATCATAGTGATGCAACCTCCTTTCAGTTTCATACTGCATGTCAATTGAAATCCTTACTGAAATGCACACCTTCTCAAGATTGCGCTTGACTGGCGTGTCAGGCACTCAATTACAGCTGTTTTATCAAGACAATGTGTTCGTTTTGTAATATATAGTTCCGGTCTGGTGTGGCACCCCAGCTAACGCACAACGTTGCCACAACGCTGCCACAACGTGGCGTGTTAGCAGGGACTGTCTGCGGCGCGCTGGTGTGTCCCGGGCTTTAGAGTAGAGAGACAGTTCAACTGTAAGTATGAACGGCAGAAACGGATATTGCCTTCCCTTTAAGTAGAGCGTCAGGGACAGTCTCCCTGGCTTACGGCCATACTAGCCTGAATACGCCCGATCTCGTCTGATCTCGGAAGCTAAGCAGGCTCGGGCCTGGTCAGTACTTGGATGGGAGACCGCCTGGGAATACCAGGTGCTGTAAGCTTTTGCATCTTTTACACACCAGAGGGCGACAAATCACGAGTTTTAACTTTGGATACACGCAATTTCATCATTATTTCAGATTTGACTTCCCCAAATACTCAGGCATACAATAGATCTTGTTCTCCAATGTAAACGGTCCCTAGTAACTAGGGTACATTCGTAAATAAATTGAGCATCATGGCTAGAAGTGACTAAATGTTGCCTAATCTTTCTCATCGAGAAATGACACAATTACAGCAACACAAAAAGGAACTCCACCGGACAAAATTCAGTGCTCACAAGGAGCCTCATTCAACACACACGGTTCCATTCCCATTCATGCAAAGCACGAAAGTGTAAAACTTGGGAACATACTTGAGAGCAAAGATCACATTCAATCTCATTCAAGGCACGGATGTGAATGCAACGGGATGAAATTACTGAAATGATGCCTGCCCTCGAACTGTGATGATGGACTACCCGACTCGCCAATAATATTGGGTTCTGGTGTATTGAAATACAGGAGCTGCTGGATTTGTGTGTTTTCTTACCCCCTCACCATAGTTTGTCAAATGTTTAAACAACTGAACTTATATTCGAGGTTTGTTTCTCTTCATATGTTTTACTGGTTTACATTTGTCTCAGCAACCTGTTGAATGATTCTTCTGCTTTCAAAACAAAATGACAACAGGATGAATGCACACACTTGTAAATACAATACATGCAATGTTATGCATCATAGTGATGCAACCTCCTTTCAGTTTCATACTGCATGTCAATTGAAATCCTTACTGAAATGCACACCTTCTCAAGATTGCGCTTGACTGGCGTGTCAGGCACTCAATTACAGCTGTTTTATCAAGACAATGTGTTCGTTTTGTAATATATAGTTCCGGTCTGGTGTGGCACCCCAGCTAACGCACAACGTTGCCACAATGTTGCCACAACGTGGCGTGTTAGCAGGGACTGTCTGCGGCGCGCTGGTGTGTCCCGGGCTTTAGAGTAGAGAGACAGTTCAACTGTAAGTATGAACGGCAGAAACGGATATTGCCTTCCCTTTAAGTAGAGCGTCAGGGACAGCATTCCTGGCTTACGGCCATACTAGCCTGAATACGCCCGATCTCGGAAGCTAAGCAGGCTCGGGCCTGGTCAGTACTTGGATGGGAGACCGCCTGGGAATACCAGGTGCTGTAAGCTTTTGCATCTTTTACACACCAGAGGGCGACAAATCACGAGTTTTAACTTTGGATACACGCAATTTCATCATTATTTCAGATTTGACTTCCCCAAATACACAGGCATACAATAGATCTTGTTCTCCAACGTAAACGGTCCCTAGTAACTAGGGTACATTCGTAAATAAATTGAGCATCATGGCTAGAAGTGACTAAATGTTGCCTAATCTTTCTCATCGAGAAATGACACAATTACAGCAACACAAAAAGGAACTCCACCGGACAAAGTTCAGTGCTCACAAGGAGCCTCATTCAACACACACGGTTCCATTCCCATTCATGCAAAGCACGAAAGTGTAAAACTTGGGAACATACTTGAGAGCAAAGATCACATTCAATCTCATTCAAGGCACGGATGTGAATGCAACGGGATGAAATTACTGAAATGATGCCTGCCCTCGAACTGTGATGTTGGACTACCCGACTCGCCAATAATATTGGGTTCTGGTGTATTGAAATACAGGAGCAGCTGGATTTGTGTGTTTTCTTACCCCCTCACCATAGTTTGTCAAATGTTTAAACAACTGAACTTATATTCAAGGTTTGTTTCTCTTCATATGTTTTACTGGTTTACATTTGTCTCAGCAACCTGTTGAATGATTCTTCTGCTTTCAAAACAAAATGACAACAGGATGAATGCACACACTTGAAAATACAATACATGCAATGTTATGCATCATAGTGATGCAACCTCCTTTCAGTTTCATACTGCATGTCAATTGAAATCCTTACTGAAATGCACACCTTCTCAAGATTGCGCTTGACTGGCGTGTCAGGCACTCAATTACAGCTGTATTATCAAGACAATGTGTTCGTTTTGTAATATATAGTTCCGGTCTGGTGTGGCACCCCAGCTAACGCACAACGTTGCCACAACGTTTCGTGTTAGCAGGGACTGTCTGCGGCGCGCTGGTGTGTCCCGGGCTTTAGAGTAGAGAGACAGTTCAACTGTAAGTATGAACGGCAGAAACGGATATTGCCTTCCCTTTAAGTAGAGCGTCAGGGACAGCTTCACTGGCTTGCGGCCATACTAGCCTGAATACGCCCGATCTCGTCCGATCTCGGAAGCTAAGCAGGCTCGGGCCTGGTCAGTACTTGGGTTGGAGACCGCCTGGGAATACCAGGTGCTGTAAGCTTCTGCACCTTTTAATAAACCAGAGGGCGACAAATCACGAGTTTTAACTTTGGATACACACAATTTCATAATTATTTCAGATTTTACTTCCCCAAATACACAGGCATACAATAGATCTTGTTCTCCAACGTAAACGGTCCCTAGTAACTAGGGTACATTCGTCAATAAATTGAGCATCATGGCTAGAAGTGACTAAATGTTGCCTAATCTTTCTCATCAAGAAATGACACAATTACAGCAACAAAAAAGGAACTCCACCGCACAAAGTTCAGTGCTCACAAGGAGCATCATTCAACACACACGGTTCCATTCCCATTCATGCAAACCACGAAAGTGTAAAACTTGGGAACGTACTTGTGAGTAAAGATAACATTCAATCTCATTCAAGGCACGCATGTGAATGCAACGGGATGAAATTACTGAAATGATGCCTGCCCTCGAACTGTGATGATGGACTACCCGACTCGCCAATAATATTGGGATCTGGTGTATTGAAATACAGGAGCTGCTGGATTTGTGTGTTTTCTTACCCCCTCACCATAGTTTGTCAAATGTTTAAACAACTGAACTTATATTCAAGGTTTGTTTCTCTTCATATGTTTTACTGGTTTACATTTGTCTCAGCAACCTGTTGAATGATTCTTCTGCTTTCAAAACAAAATGACAACAGGATGAATGCACACACTTGAAAATACAATACATGCAATGTTATGCATCATAGTGATGCAACCTCCTTTCAGTTTCATACTGCATGTCAATTGAAATCCTTACTGAAATGCACACCTTCTCAAGATTGCGCTTGACTGGCGTGTCAGGCACTCAATTACAGCTGTTTTATCAAGACAATGTGTTCGTTTTGTAATATATAGTTCCGGTCTGGTGTGGCACCCCAGCTAACGCACAACGTTGCCACAATGTTGCCACAACGTGGCGTGTTAGCAGGGACTGTCTGCGGCGCGCTGGTGTGTCCCGGGCTTTAGAGTAGAGAGACAGTTCAACTGTAAGTATGAACGGCAGAAACGGATATTGCCTTCCCTTTAAGTAGAGCGTCAGGGACAGCCTCCCTGGCTTACAGCCATACTAGCCTGAATACGCCCGATCTCGTCCGATCTCGGAAGCCAAGCAGGCTCGGGCCTGGTCAGTACTTGGATGGTAGACCGCCTGGAAATACCAGGTGCTGTAAGCTTTTGCACCTTTTACACACCAGAGGGCGACAAATCACGAGTTTTAACTTTTGATACACACAATTTCATCATTATTTCAGATTTGACTTCCCCAAATACACAGGCATACAATAGATCTTGTTCTCCAACGTAAACGGTCCCTAGTAACTAGGGTACATTCGTAAATAAATTGAGCATCATGGCTAGAAGTGACTAAATGTTGCCTAATCTTTCTCATCGAGAAATGACACAATTACAGCAACACAAAAAGGAACTCCACCGGACAAAGTTCAGTGCTCACAAGGAGCCTCATTCAACACACACGGTTCCATTCCCATTCATGCAAAGCACGAAAGTGTAAAACTTGGGAACATACTTGAGAGCAAAGATCACATTCAATCTCATTCAAGGCACGGATGTGAATGCAACGGGATGAAATTACTGAAATAATGCCTGCCCTCGAACTGTGATGATGGACTACCCGACTCGCCAATAATATTGGGTTCCGGTGTATTGAACTACAGGAGCTGCTGGATTTGTGTGTTTTCTTACCCCCTCACCATAGTTTGTCAAATGTTTAAACAACTGAACTTATATTCAAGGTTTGTTTCTCTTCATATGTTTTACTGGTTTACATTTGTCTCAGCAACCTGTTGAATGATTCTTGTGCTTTCAAAACAAAATGACAACAGGATGAATGCACACACTTGAAAATACAATACATGCAATGTTATGCATCATAGTGATGCAACCTCCTTTCAGTTTCATACTGCATGTCAATTGAAATCCTTACTGAAATGCACACCATCTCAAGATTGCGCTTGACTGGCAAGTCAGGCACTCAATTACAGCTGTTTTATCAAGACAATGTGTTCGTTTTGTAAAATATAGTTCCGGTCTGGTGTGGCACCCCAGCTAACCCACAACGTTGCCACAACATGGCGTGTTAGCAGGGACTGTCTGCGGCGCGCTGCTGTGTCCCGGGCTTTAGAGTAGAGAGACAGTTCAACTGTAAGTATGAACGGCAGAAACGGATATTGCCTTCCCTTTAAGTAGAGCATCAGGGACAGCCTCCCTGGCTTACGGCCATACTAGCCTGAATACGCCCGATCTCGTCCGATCTCGGAAGCCAAGCAGGCTCGGGCCTGGTCGGTACTTGGATGGGAGACCGCCTGGGAATACCAGGTGCTGTAAGCTTTTGCACCTTTTACACACCAGAGGGCGACAAATCACGAGTTTTAACTTTTGATACACACAATTTCATCATTATTTCAGATTTGACTTCCCCAAATACACAGGCATACAATAGATCTTGTTCTCCAACGTAAACGGTCCCTAGTAACTAGGGTACATTCGTAAATAAATTGAGCATCATGGCTAGAAGTGACTAAATGTTGCCTAATCTTTCTCATCAAGAAATGACACAATTACAGCAACACAAAAAGGAACTCCACCGGACAAAGTTCAGTGCTCACAAGGAGCCTCATTCAACACACACGGTTCCATTCCCATTCATGCAAAGCACTAAAGTGTAAAACTTGGGAACATACTTGAGAGCAAAGATCACATTCAATCTCATTCAAGGCACGGATGTGAATGCAACGGGATGAAATTACTGAAATGATGCCTGCCCTCGAACTGTGATGATGGACTACCCGACTCACCAATAATATTGGCTTCTGGTGTATTGAAGTACAGGAGCTGCTGGATTTGTGTGTTTTCTTACCCCCTCACCATAGTTTGTCAAATGTTTAAACAACTGAACTTATATTCAAGGTTTGTTTCTCTTCATATGTTTTACTGGTTTACATTTGTCTCAGCAACCTGTTGAATGATTCTTCTGCTTTCAAAACAAAATGACAACAGGATGAATGCACACACTTGAAAATACAATACATGCAATGTTATGCATCATAGTGATGCAACCTCCTTTCAGTTTCATACTGCATGTCAATTGAAATCCTTACTGAAATGCACACCTTCTCAAGATTGCGCTTGACTGGCGTGTCAGGCACTCAATTACAGCTGTTTTATCAAGACAATGTGTTTTTTTTTGTAAAATATAGTTCCGGTCTGGTGTGGCACCCCAGCTAACGCACAACGTTGCCACAACATGGCGTGTTAGCAGGGACTGTCTGCGGCGCGCTGCTGTGTCCCGCGCTTTAGAGTAGAGAGACAGTTCAACTGTAAGTATGAACGGCAGAAACGGATATTGCCTTCCCTTTAAGTAGAGCATCAGGGACAGCCTCCCTGGCTTACGGCCATACTAGCCTGAATACGCCCGATCTCGTCCGATCTCGGAAACCAAGCAGGCTCGGGCCTGGTCGGTACTTGGATGGGGGACCGCCTGGGAATACCAGGTGCTGTAAGCTTTTGCACCTTTTACACACCAGAGGGCGACAAATCACGAGTTTTAACTTTGGATACACACAATTTCATCATTATTTCAGATTTTACTTCCCCAAATACACAGGCATACAATAGATCTTGTTCTCCAACGTAAACGGTCCCTAGTAACTAGGGTACATTCGTAAATAAATTGAGCATCATGGCTAGAAGTGACTAAATGTTGCCTAATCTTTCTCATCAAGAAATGACACAATTACAGCAACACAAAAAGGAACTCCACCGGACAAAGTTCAGTGCTCACAAGGAGCCTCATTCAACACACACGGTTCCATTCCCATTCATGCAAAGCACGAAAGTGTAAAACTTGGGAACATACTTGAGAGCAAAGATCACATTCAATCTCATTCAAGGCACGGATGTGAATGCAACGGGATGAAATTACTGAAATGATGCCTGCCCTCGAACTGTGATGATGGACTACCCGACTCACCAATAATATTGGCTTCTGGTGTATTGAAGTACAGGAGCTGCTGGATTTGTGTGTTTTCTTACCCCCTCACCATAGTTTGTCAAATGTTTAAACAACTGAACTTATATTCAAGGTTTGTTTCTCTTCATATGTTTTACTGGTTTACATTTGTCTCAGCAACCTGTTGAATGATTCTTCTGCTTTCAAAACAAAATGACAACAGGATGAATGCACACACTTGAAAATACAATACATGCAATGTTATGCATCATAGTGATGCAACCTCCTTTCAGTTTCATACTGCATGTCAATTGAAATCCTTACTGAAATGTACACCTTCTCAAGATTGCGCTTGACTGGCGTGTCAGGCACTCAATTACAGCTGTTTTATCAAGACAATGTGTTCGTTTTGTAAAATATAGTTCCGGTCTGGTGTGGCACCCCAGCTAACGCACAACGTTGCCACAACGTTGCCACAACGTGGCGTGTTAGCAGGGACTGTCTTTTCTTCGCCGGTGTGTCCCGGACTTTAGAGTAGAGAGACAGTTCAACTGCAAGTATGAGCGGCAGAAACGGATATTGCCTTCCCTTTAAGTAGTGCGTCAGGGACAGCCTCTCTGGCTTACGGCCATACTAGCCTGAATATGCCCGATCTCGTCCGATCTCAGAAGCTAAGCAGGCTCTGGCCTGGTTAGTACTTGGATGGGAGACTGCCTGGGAATACCAGGTGCTGTAAGCTTTTGCATCTTTTACACACCAGAGGGCGACAAATCACGAGTTTTAACTTTGGATACACGCAATTTCATCATTATTTCAGATTTTACTTCCCCAAATACACAGGCATACAATAGATCTTGTTCTCCAACGTAAACGGTCCCTAGTAACTAGCGTACATTCGTAAATAAATTGAGCATCATGGCTAGAAGTGACTAAATGTTGCCTAATCTTTCTCATCAAGAAATGACACAATTACAGCAACACAAAAAGGAACTCCACTGGACAAAGTTCTGTGCTCACAAGGAGCTTCATTCAACACACACGGTTCCATTCCCATTCATGCAAAGCATGAAAGTGTAAAACTTGGAAATATATTTGAGAGTAAAGATCACATTCAATCTCATTCAAGGCACGGATGTGAATGCAACGGGATGAAATTACTGAAATGATGCCTGCCCTCGAACTGTGATGATGGACTGCCCGACTCGCCAATAATATTGGGTTTTGGTGTATTGAAATACAGGAGCTGCTGGATTTGTGTGTTTTCTTACCCCCTCACCATAGTTTGTCAAATGTTTAAACAACTGAACTTATATTCAAGGTTTGTTTCTCTTCATATGTTTTACTGGTTAAATTTGTCTCAGCAACCTGTTGAATGATTCTTCTGCTTTCAAATTAAAATGACAACAGGATGAATGCACACACATGAAAATACAATACATGCAATGTTATGCATCATAGTGATGCAACCTCCTTTCAGTTTCATACTGCATGTCAATTGAAATCCTTACTGAAATGCACACCTTCTCAAGATTGCGCTTGACTGGCGTGTCAGGCACTCAATTACAGCTGTTTTATCAAGACAATGTGTTCGTTTTGTAAAATATAGTTCCGGTCTGGTGTGGCACCCCAGCTAACGCACAACGTTGCCACAACGTTTCGTGTTAGCAGGGACTGTCTACGGCGCGCTGGTGTGTCCCGGACTTTAGAGTAGAGAGACAGTTCAACTGCAAGTATGAGCGGCAGAAACGGATATTGCCTTCCCTTTAAGTAGAGCGTCAGGGACAGCCTCCCTGGCTTACGGCCATACTAGCCTGAATACGCCCGGTCTCGTCCGATCTCGGAAGCTAAGCAGGCTCGGGCCTGGTCAGTACTTGAATGGGAGACCGCCTGGGAATACCAGGTGCTGTAAGCTTTTGCACACCAGAGGGCGACAAATCACGAGTTTTAACTTTGGATACACGCAATTTCATCATTATTTCAGATTTGACTTCCCCAAATACACAGGCATACAATAGATCTTGTTCTCCAACGTAAACGGTCCCTAGTAACTAGGGTACATTCGTAAATAAATTGAGCATCATGGCTAGAAGTGACTAAATGTTGCCTAATCTTTCTCATCGAGAAATGACACAATTACAGCAACACAAAAAGGAACTCCACCGGACAAAGTTCAGTGCTCACAAGGAGCCTCATTCAACACACACGGTTCCATTCCCATTCATGCAAAGCACGAAAGTGTAAAACTTGGGAACATACTTGAGAGCAAAGATCACATTCAATCTCATTCAAGGCACGGATGTGAATGCAACGGGATGAAATTACTGAAATGATGCCTGCCCTCGAACTGTGATGATGGACTACCCGACTCGCCAATAATATTGGCTTCTGGTGTATTGAAATACAGGAGCTGCTGGATTTGTGTCATTTCTTACCCCCTCACCATAGTTTGTCAAATGTTTAAACAACTGAACTTATATTCAAGGTTTGTTTCTCTTCATATGTTTTACTGGTTTACATTTGTCTCAGCAACCTGTTGAATGATTCTTCTGCTTTCAAAACAAAATGACAACAGGATGAATGCACACACTTGAAAATACAATACATGCAATGTTATGCATCATAGTGATGCAACCTCCTTTCAGTTTCATACTGCATGTCAATTGAAATCCTTACTGAAATGCACACCTTCTCAAGATTGCGCTTGAATGGCGTGTCAGGCACTCAATTACAGCTGTTTTATCAAGACAATGTGTTCGTTTTGTAATACATAGGTCTGGTGTGGCACCCCAGCTAACGCACAACGTTGCCACAACGTTTCGTGTTAGCAGGGACTGTCTGCGGCGTGCTGGTGTGTCCCGGACTTTAGAGTAGAGAGACAGTTCAACTGTAAGTATGAGCGGCAGAAACGGATATTGCCTTCCCTTTAAGTAGAGCGTCAGGGACAGCCTCCCTGGCTTACGGCCATACTAGCCTGAATACGCCCGATCTCGTCCGATCTCGGAAACTAAGCAGGCTCGGGCCTGGTCAGTACTTGGATGGGAGACCGCCTGGGAATACCAGGTGCTGTAAGCTTTTGCATCTTTTACACACCAGAGGGCGACAAATCACGAGTTTTAACTTTGGATACACGCAATTTCATCATTATTTCAGATTTGACTTCCCCAAATACACAGGCATACAATAGATCTTGTTCTCCAATGTAAACGGTCCCTAGTAACTAGGGTACATTCGTAAATAAATTGAGCATCATGGCTAGAAGTGACTAAATGTTGCCTAATCTTTCTCATCGAGAAATGACACAATTACAGCAACACAAAAAGGAACTCCACCGGACAAAGTTCAGTGCTCACAAGGAGCCTCATTCAACACACACGGTTCCATTCCCATTCATGCAAAGCACGAAAGTGTAAAACTTGGGAACATACTTGAGAGCAAAGATCACATTCAATCTCATTCAAGGCACGGATGTGAATGCAACGGGATGAAATTACTGAAATGATGCCTGCCCTCGAACTGTGATGATGGACTACCCGACTCGCCAATAATATTGGGTTCTGGTGTATTGAAATACAGGAGCTGCTGGATTTGTGTGTTTTCTTACCCCCTCACCATAGTTTGTCAAATGTTTAAACAACTGAACTTATATTCAAGGTTTGTTTCTCTTCATATGTTTTACTGGTTTACATTTGTCTCAGCAACCTGTTGAATGATTCTTCTGCTTTCAAAACAAAATGACAACAGGATGAATGCACACACTTGTAAAAACAATACATGCAATGTTATGCATCATAGTGATGCAACCTCCTTTCAGTTTCATACTGCATGTCAATTGAAATCCTTACTGAAATGCACACCTTCTCAAGATTGCGCTTGACTGGCGTGTCAGGCACTCAATTACAGCTGTTTTATCAAGACAATGTGTTCGTTTTGTAATATATAGTTCCGGTCTGGTGTGGCACCCCAGCTAACGCACAACGTTGCCACAATGTTGCCACAACGTGGCGTGTTAGCAGGGACTGTCTGCGGCGCGCTGGTGTGTCCCGGGCTTTAGAGTAGAGAGACAGTTCAACTGTAAGTATGAACGGCAGAAACGGATATTGCCTTCCCTTTAAGTAGAGCGTCAGGGACAGCATTCCTAGCTTACGGCCATACTAGCCTGAATACGCCCGATCTCGTCCGATCTCGGAAGCTAAGCAGGCTCGGGCCTGGTCAGTACTTGGATGGGAGACCGCCTGGGAATACCAGGTGCTGTAAGCTTTTGCATCTTTTACACACCAGAGGGCGACATATCACGAGTTTTAACTTTGGATACACGCAATTTCATCATTATTTCAGATTTGACTTCCCCAAATACACAGGCATACAATAGATCTTGTTCTCCAATGTAAACGGTCCCTAGTAACTAGGGTACATTCATAAATAAATTGAGCATCATGGCTAGAAGTGACTAAATGTTGCCTAATCTTTCTCATTGAGAAATGACAGAATTACAGCAACACAAAAAGGAACTCCACCGGACAAAGTTCAGTGCTCACAAGGAGCCTCATTCAACACACACGGTTCCATTCCCATTCATGCAAAGCACGAAAGTGTAAAACTTGGGAACATACTTGAGAGCAAAGATCACATTCAATCTCATTCAAGGCACGGATGTGAATGCAACAAGATGAAATTACTGAAATGATGCCTGCCCTCGAACTGTGATGATGGACTACCCGACTCGCCAATAATATTGGGTTCTGGTGTATTGAAATACAGGAGCTGCTGGATTTGTGTGTTTTCTTACCCCCTCACCATAGTTTGTCAAATGTTTAAACAACTGAACTTATATTCAAGGTTTGTTTCTCTTCATATGTTTTACTGGTTTACATTTGTCTCAGCAACCTGTTGAATGATTCTTCTGCTTTCAAAACAAAATGACAACAGGATGAATGCACACACTTGAAAATACAATACATGCAATGTTATGCATCATAGTGATGCAACCTCCTTTCAGTTTCATACTGCATGTCAATTTAAATCCTTACTGAAATGCACACCTTCTCAAGATTGCGCTTGACTGGCGTGTCAGGCACTCAATTACAGCTGTTTTATCAAGACAATGTGTTCGTTTTGTAATATATAGTTCCGGTCTGGTGTGGCACCCCAGCTAACGCACAACGTTGCCACAATGTTGCCACAACGTGGCGTGTTAGCAGGGACTGTCTGCGGCGCGCTGGTGTGTCCCGGGCTTTAGAGTAGAGAGACAGTTCAACTGTAAGTATGAACGGCAGAAACGGATATTGCCTTCCCTTTAAGTAGAGCGTCAGGGACAGCCTCCCTGGCTTACGGCCATACTAGCCTGAATACGCCCGATCTCGTCCGATCTCGGAAGCTAAGCAGGCTTGGGCCTGGTCAGTACTTGGATGGGAGACTGCCTGGAAATACCAGGTGCTGTAAGCTTTTGCATCTTTTACACACCAGAGGGCGACAAATCACGAGTTTTAACTTTGGATACACGCAATTTCATCATTATTTCAGATTTGACTTCCCCAAATACACAGGCATACAATAGATCTTGTTCTCCAACGTAAACGGTCCCTAGTAACTAGGGTACATTCGTAAATAAATTGAGCATCATGGCTAGAAGTGACTAAATGTTGCCTAATCTTTCTCATCGAGAAATGACACAATTACAGCAACACAAAAAGGAACTCCACCGGACAAAGTTCAGTGCTCACAAGGAGCTTCATTCAACACATACGGTTCCATTCCCATTCATGCAAAGCACGAAAGTGTAAAACTTGGGAACATACTTGAGAGCAAAGATCACATTCAATCTCATTCAAGGCACGGATGTGAATGCAACGGGATGAAATTACTGAAATTATGCCTGCCCTCGAACTGTGATGATGGACTACCCGACTCGCCAATAATATTGGGTTCTGGTGTATTGAAGTACAGGAGCTGCTGGATTTGTGTGTTTTCTTACCCCCTCACCATAGTTTGTCAAATGTTTAAACAACTGAACTTATATTCAAGGTTTGTTTCTCTTCATATGTTTTACTGGTTTACATTTGTCTCAGCAACCTGTTGAATGATTCTTCTGCTTTCAAAACAAAATGACAACAGGATGAATGCACACACTTGAAAATACAATACATGCAATGTTATGCATCATAGTGATGCAACCTCCTTTCAGTTTCATACTGCATGTCAATTGAAATCCTTACTGAAATGCACACCTTCTCAAGATTGCGCTTGACTGGCGTGTCAGGCACTCAATTACAGCTGTTTTATCAAGACAATGTGTTCGTTTTGTAATATATAGTTCCGGTCTGGTGTGGCACCCCAGCTAACGCACAACGTTGCCACAACGTTTCGTGTTAGCAGGGACTGTCTGCGGCGCGCTGGTGTGTCCCGGACTTTAGAGTAGAGAGACAGTTCAATTGCAAGTATGAGCGGCAGAAACGGATATTGCCTTCCCTTTAAGTAGAGCGTCAGGGACAGCCTCTCTGGCTTACGGCCATACTAGCCTGAATACGCCCGATCTCATCCGATCTCGGAAGCTAAGCAGGCTCGGGCCTGGTCAGTACTTGGATGGGAGACCGCCTGGGAATACCAGGTGCTGTAAGCTTTTGCATCTTTTACACACCAGAGGGCGACAAATCACGAGTTTTAACTTTGGATACACGCAATTTCATCATTATTTCAGATTTGACTTCCCCAAATACACAGGCATACAATAGATCTTGTTCTCCAACGTAAACGGTCCCTAGTAACTAGTGTACATTCGTAAATAAATTGAGCATCATGGCTAGAAGTGACTAAATGTTGCCTAATCTTTCTCATCGAGAAATGACACAATTACAGCAACACAAAAAGGAACTCCACCGGACAAAGTTCAGTGCTCACAAGGAGCCTCATTCAACACACACGGTTCCATTCCCATTCATGCAAAGCACGAAAGTGTAAAACTTGGGACAATACTTGAGAGCAAAGATCACATTCAATCTCATTCAAGGCACGGATGTGAATGCAACGGGATGAAATTACTGAAATGATGCCTGCCCTCGAACTGTGATGATGGACTACCCGACTCGCCAATAATATTGGGTTCTGGTGTATTGAAATACAGGAGCTGCTGGATTTGTGTGTTTTCTTACCCCCTCACCATAGTTTGTCAAATGTTTAAACAACTGAACTTATATTCAAGGTTTGTTTCTCTTCATATGTTTTACTGGTTTACATTTGTCTCAGCAACCTGTTGAATGATTCTTCTGCTTTCAAAACAAAATGACAACAGGATGAATGCACACACTTGAAAATACAATACATGCAATGTTATGCATCATAGTGATGCAACCTCCTTTCAGTTTCATACTGCATGTCAATTGAAATCCTTACTGAAATGCACACCTTCTCAAGATTGCGCTTGACTGGCGTGTCAGGCACTCAATTACAGCTGTTTTATCAAGACAATGTGTTCGTTTTGTAATATATAGTTCCGGTCTGGTGTGGCACCCCAGCTAACGCACAACGTTGCCACAATGTTGCCACAACGTGGCGTGTTAGCAGGGACTATCTGCGGCGCGCTGCTGTGTCCCGGGCTTTAGAGTAGAGAGACAGTTCAACTGTAAGTATGAACGGCAGAAACGGATATTGCCTTCCCTTTAAGTAGAGCGTCAGGGACAGCCTTTCTGGCTTACGGCCATACTAGCCTGAATACGCCCGATCTCGTCCGATCTCGGAAGCTAAGCAGGCTCGGGCCTGGTCAGTACTTGGATGGGAGACCGCCTGGGAATACCAGGTGCTGTAAGCTTTTGCATCTTTTACACACCAGAGGGCGACAAATCACGAGTTTTAACTTTGGATACACGCAATTTCATCATTATTTCAGATTTGACTTCCCCAAATACACAGGCATACAATAGATCTTGTTCTCCAACGTAAACGGTCCCTAGTAACTAGGGTACATTCATAAATAAATTGAGCATCATGGCTAGAAGTGACTAAATGTTGCCTAATCTTTCTCATCGAGAAATGACACAATTACAGCAACACAAAAAGGAACTCCACCGGACAAAGTTCAGTGCTCACAAGGAGCCTCATTCAACACACACGGTTCCATTCCCATTCATGCAAAGCACGAAAGTGTAAAACTTGGGAACATACTTGAGAGCAAAGATCACATTCAATCTCATTCAAGGCACGGATGTGAATGCAACGGGATGAAATTACTGAAATGATGCCTGCCCTCGAACTGTGATGATGGACTACCCGACTCGCCAATAATATTGGGTTCTGGTGTATTGAAATACAGGAGCTGCTGGATTTGTGTGTTTTCTTACCCCCTCACCATAGTTTGTCAAATGTTTAAACAACTGAACTTATATTCAAGGTTTGTTTCTCTTCATATGTTTTACTGGTTTACATTTGTCTCAGCAACCTCAGCAAAAATGATTCTTCTACTTTCAAAACAAAATGACAACAGGATGAATGCACACACTTGAAAATACAATACATGCAATGTTATGCATCATAGTGATGCAACCTCCTTTCAGTTTCATACTGCATGTCAATTGAAATCCTTACTGAAATGCACACCTTCTCAAGATTGCGCTTGACTGGCGTGTCAGGCACTCAATTACAGCTGTTTTATCAAGACAATGTGTTCGTTTTGTAATATATAGTTCCGGTCTGGTGTGGCACCCCAGCTAACGCACAACGTTGCCACAACGTTTCGTGTTAGCAGGGACTGTCTGCGGCGCGCTGGTGTGTCCCGGACTTTAGAGTAGAGAGACAGTTCAACTGCAAGTATGAGCGGCAGAAACGGATATTGCCTTCCCTTTAAGTAGAGCGTCAGGGACAGCCTCCCTGGCTTACGGCCATACTAGCCTGAATACGCCCGATCTCGTCCGATCTCGGAAGCTAAGCAGGCTCGGGCCTGGTCAGTACTTGGATGGGAGACCGCCTGGGAATACCAGGTGCTGTAAGCTATTGCATCTTTTACACACCAGAGGGCGACAAATCACGAGTTTTAACTTTGGATACACGCAATTTCATCATTATTTCAGATTTGACTTCCCCAAATACACAGGCATACAATAGATCTTGTTCTCCAACGTAAACGGTCCCTAGTAACTAGGGTACATTCATAAATAAATTGAGCATCATGGCTAGAAGTGACTAAATGTTGCCTAATCTTTCTCATCGAGAAATGACACAATTACAGCAACACAAAAAGGAACTCCACCGGACAAAGTTCAGTGCTCACAAGGAGCCTCATTCAACACACACGGTTCCATTCCCATTCATGCAAAGCACGAAAGTGTAAAACTTGGGAACATACTTGAGAGCAAAGATCACATTCAATCTCATTCAAGGCACGGATGTGAATGCAACGGGATGAAATTACTGAAATGATGCCTGCCCTCGAACTGTGATGATGGACTACCCGACTCGCCAATAATATTGGGTTCTGGTGTATTGAAATACAGGAGCTGCTGGATTTGTGTGTTTTCTTACCCCCTCACCATAGTTTGTCAAATGTTTAAACAACTGAACTTATATTCAAGGTTTGTTTCTCTTCATATGTTTTACTGGTTTACATTTGTCTCAGCAACCTCAGCAAAAATGATTCTTCTACTTTCAAAACAAAATGACAACAGGATGAATGCACACACTTGAAAATACAATACATGCAATGTTATGCATCATAGTGATGCAACCTCCTTTCAGTTTCATACTGCATGTCAATTGAAATCCTTACTGAAATGCACACCTTCTCAAGATTGCGCTTGACTGGCGTGTCAGGCACTCAATTACAGCTGTTTTATCAAGACAATGTGTTCGTTTTGTAATATATAGTTCCGGTCTGGTGTGGCACCCCAGCTAACGCACAACGTTGCCACAACGTTTCGTGTTAGCAGGGACTGTCTGCGGCGCGCTGGTGTGTCCCGGACTTTAGAGTAGAGAGACAGTTCAACTGCAAGTATGAGCGGCAGAAACGGATATTGCCTTCCCTTTAAGTAGAGCGTCAGGGACAGCCTCCCTGGCTTACGGCCATACTAGCCTGAATACGCCCGATCTCGTCCGATCTCGGAAGCTAAGCAGGCTCGGGCCTGGTCAGTACTTGGATGGGAGACCGCCTGGGAATACCAGGTGCTGTAAGCTTTTGCATCTTTTACACACCAGAGGGCGACAAATCACGAGTTTTAACTTTGGATACACGCAATTTCATCATTATTTCAGATTTGACTTCCCCAAATACACAGGCATACAATAGATCTTGTTCTCCAACGTAAACGGTCCCTAGTAACTAGGGTACATTCATAAATAAATTGAGCATCATGGCTAGAAGTGACTAAATGTTGCCTAATCTTTCTCATCGAGAAATGACACAATTACAGCAACACAAAAAGGAACTCCACCGGACAAAGTTCAGTGCTCACAAGGAGCCTCATTCAACACACACGGTTCCATTCCCATTCATGCAAAGCACGAAAGTGTAAAACTTGGGAACATACTTGAGAGCAAAGATCACATTCAATCTCATTCAAGGCACGGATGTGAATGCAACGGGATGAAATTACTGAAATGATGCCTGCCCTCGAACTGTGATGATGGACTACCCGACTCGCCAATAATATTGGGTTCTGGTGTATTGAAATACAGGAGCTGCTGGATTTGTGTGTTTTCTTACCCCCTCACCATAGTTTGTCAAATGTTTAAACAACTGAACTTATATTCAAGGTTTG
>NW_027102708.1:140000-167647 GCF_036373705.1 Amia ocellicauda | reverse complement strand
AATATGTGGCCTCCTCTCGCTTGTAAACTCTCTCGTGTTCCTGTCGATGGGGTCGGCGGCTCGGGGCAGCGGCCTAGCAGCAGCAGGCAGGCCACCCGGCTGCCTGGGGCTGACCTCCGGGGCAGGCAGGCAGGCTGACCTCCAGGGCAGGCAGGCAGGCAGGCAGGCAGACCTCCAGGGCTAACAGGCTGACCTCCAGGGCTGGCAGGCTGACCTCCAGGGCTGGAAGGCAGGATGGCAGACCTCCAGGGCAGGCAGGCAGGCAGGCAGGCAGGCAGGCAGACCTCCAGGGCTGGCAGGGAGACCTCCAGGGCTGGCAGGCAGGCAGGCAGGGCTGTGTGGCTGGGGAGGGCAGGCTGGCAGGCAGGTAGGCCGTGCTGCTGCCAGGGCTGGAAGGCTGACCTCCAGGGCAGGCAGGCAGGCAGACCTCCAGGGCAGGCAGGCAGGTAGGCCGTGCTGCTGCCAGGGCTGGCAGGCTGACCTCCAGGGCAGGCAGGCAGGCAGGCAGACCTCCAGGGCTGGCAGGCTGACCTCCAGGGCAGGCAGGCAGGCAGGCAGGCAGACCTCCAGGGCTAACAGGCTGACCTCCAGGGCTGGCAGGCTGACCTCCAGGGCTGGAAGGCAGGATGGCAGACCTCCAGGGCAGGCAGGCAGGCAGGCAGGCAGGCAGGCAGACCTCCAGGGCTGGCAGGGAGACCTCCAGGGCTGGCAGGCAGGCAGGCAGGGCTGTGTGGCTGGGGAGGGCAGGCTGGCAGGCAGGTAGGCCGTGCTGCTGCCAGGGCTGGAAGGCTGACCTCCAGGGCAGGCAGGCAGGCAGACCTCCAGGGCAGGCAGGCAGGTAGGCCGTGCTGCTGCCAGGGCTGGCAGGCTGACCTCCAGGGCAGGCAGGCAGGCAGGCAGACCTCCAGGGCTGGCAGGCTGACCTCCAGGGCAGGCAGGCAGGCAGGCAGGCAGACCTCCAGGGCTAACAGGCTGACCTCCAGGGCTGGCAGGCTGACCTCCAGGGCTGGAAGGCAGGATGGCAGACCTCCAGGGCAGGCAGGCAGGCAGGCAGGCAGGCAGGCAGACCTCCAGGGCTGGCAGGGAGACCTCCAGGGCTGGCAGGCAGGCAGGCAGGGCTGTGTGGCTGGGGAGGGCAGGCTGGCAGGCAGGTAGGCCGTGCTGCTGCCAGGGCTGGAAGGCTGACCTCCAGGGCAGGCAGGCAGGCAGACCTCGAGGGCAGGCAGGCAGGTAGGCCGTGCTGCTACCAGGGCAGGCAGGCAGACCTCCAGGGCTAACAGGCTGACCTCCAGGGCAGGCAGTGCTGCTACCAGGGCTGGATAGCAGACCTCCAGGGCTGGATAGCAGACCTCCAGGGCTAACAGGCAGACCTCCAGGGCTGGCAGGCAGGCAGGCAGACCTCCAGGGCAGGCAGTGCTGCTACCAGGGCTGGATAGCAGACCTCCAGGGCAGGCAGTGCTGCTACCAGGGCAGGCAGTGCTGCTGCCAGGGCTGGATGGCAGGCAGGCAGACCTCCAGGGCTAACAGGCTGACCTCCAGGGCAGGCAGGCAGACCTCCAGGGCTAACAGGCTGACCTCCAGGGCAGGCAGTGCTGCTACCAGGGCAGGCAGGCTGTCCTCCAGGGCTGGATAGCAGACCTCCAGGGCAGGCAGTGCTGCCACCAGGGCAGGCAGGCTGTCCTCCAGGGCTGGATAGCAGACCTCCAGGGCAGGCAGTGCTGCTACCAGGGCAGGCAGGCTGTCCTCCAGGGCTGGATAGCAGACCTCCAGGGCAGGCAGTGCTGCTACCAGGGCAGGCAGTGCTGCTGCCAGGGCTGGATGGCAGGCAGGCAGACCTCCAGGGCTGGATAGCAGACCTCCAGGGCTAACAGGCTGACCTCCAGGGCTGGCAGGCTGACCTCCAGGGCTGGAAGGCAGGATGGCAGACCTCCAGGGCAGGCAGGCAGGCAGGCAGGCAGGCAGGCAGACCTCCAGGGCTGGCAGGGAGACCTCCAGGGCTGGCAGGCAGGCAGGCAGGGCTGTGTGGCTGGGGAGGGCAGGCTGGCAGGCAGGTAGGCCGTGCTGCTGCCAGGGCTGGAAGGCTGACCTCCAGGGCAGGCAGGCAGGCAGACCTCGAGGGCAGGCAGGCAGGTAGGCCGTGCTGCTACCAGGGCAGGCAGGCAGACCTCCAGGGCTAACAGGCTGACCTCCAGGGCAGGCAGTGCTGCTACCAGGGCTGGATAGCAGACCTCCAGGGCTGGATAGCAGACCTCCAGGGCTAACAGGCAGACCTCCAGGGCTGGCAGGCAGGCAGGCAGACCTCCAGGGCAGGCAGTGCTGCTACCAGGGCTGGATAGCAGACCTCCAGGGCAGGCAGTGCTGCTACCAGGGCAGGCAGTGCTGCTGCCAGGGCTGGATGGCAGGCAGGCAGACCTCCAGGGCTAACAGGCTGACCTCCAGGGCAGGCAGGCAGACCTCCAGGGCTAACAGGCTGACCTCCAGGGCAGGCAGTGCTGCTACCAGGGCAGGCAGGCTGTCCTCCAGGGCTGGATAGCAGACCTCCAGGGCAGGCAGTGCTGCCACCAGGGCAGGCAGGCTGTCCTCCAGGGCTAACAGGCAGACCTCCAGGGCTAACAGGCAGACCTCCAGGGCAGGCAGGCAGACCTCCAGGGCAGGCAGTGCTGCTACCAGGGCTGGATAGCAGACCTCCAGGGCTAACAGGCAGACCTCCAGGGCTGGCAGTGCTGCTACCAGGGCTGGATAGCAGACCTCCAGGGCTGGATAGCAGACCTCCAGGGCTAACAGGCAGACCTCCAGGGCAGGCAGGCAGACCTCCAGGGCTGGATAGCTGACCTCCAGGGCTGGATAGCAGACCTCCAGGGCTAACAGGCTGACCTCCAGGGCTAACAGGCAGACCTCCAGGGCAGGCAGGCAGACCTCCAGGGCAGGCAGTGCTGCTACCAGGGCTGGATAGCAGACCTCCAGGGCTAACAGGCAGACCTCCAGGGCTGGAAGGCAGGCAGTGCTGCTACCAGGGCAGGCAGGCTGTCCTCCAGGGCTGGAAGGCAGACCTCCAGGGCAGGCAGGCAGACCTCCAGGGCAGGCAGTGCTGCTACCAGGGCTGGATAGCAGACCTCCAGGGCTGGATAGCAGACCTCCAGGGCTAACAGGCAGACCTCCAGGGCTGGCAGGCTGACCTCCAGGGCAGGCAGGCAGGCAGGCAGACCTCCAGGGCTGGATAGCTGACCTCCAGGGCTGGATAGCAGACCTCCAGGGCTAACAGGCTGACCTCCAGGGCTAACAGGCAGACCTCCAGGGCAGGCAGGCAGACCTCCAGGGCAGGCAGTGCTGCTACCAGGGCTGGATAGCAGACCTCCAGGGCTAACAGGCAGACCTCCAGGGCTGGAAGGCAGGCAGTGCTGCTACCAGGGCAGGCAGGCTGTCCTCCAGGGCTGGAAGGCAGACCTCCAGGGCAGGCAGGCAGACCTCCAGGGCAGGCAGTGCTGCTACCAGGGCTGGATAGCAGACCTCCAGGGCTGGAAGGCAGGCAGGCAGACCTCCAGGGCAGGCAGTGCTGCTACCAGGGCTGGATAGCAGACCTCCAGGGCTGGAAGGCAGACCTCCAGGGCAGGCAGGCAGACCTCCAGGGCAGGCAGTGCTGCTACCAGGGCTGGATAGCAGACCTCCAGGGCTGGAAGGCAGGCAGGCAGACCTCCAGGGCAGGCAGTGCTGCTACCAGGGCTGGATAGCAGACCTCCAGGGCTAACAGGCAGACCTCCAGGGCAGGCAGTGCTGCTACCAGGGCTGGATAGCAGACCTCCAGGGCTAACAGGCAGACCTCCAGGGCTGGAAGGCAGGCAGTGCTGCTACCAGGGCAGGCAGGCTGTCCTCCAGGGCTGGAAGGCAGACCTCCAGGGCAGGCAGGCAGACCTCCAGGGCAGGCAGTGCTGCTACCAGGGCTGGATAGCAGACCTCCAGGGCTGGAAGGCAGGCAGGCAGACCTCCAGGGCAGGCAGTGCTGCTACCAGGGCTGGATAGCAGACCTCCAGGGCTAACAGGCAGACCTCCAGGGCTGGCAGTGCTGCTACCAGGGCTGGATAGCAGACCTCCAGGGCTGGATAGCAGACCTCCAGGGCTAACAGGCAGACCTCCAGGGCTGGCAGGCTGACCTCCAGGGCAGGCAGGCAGGCAGGCAGACCTCCAGGGCTGGATAGCTGACCTCCAGGGCTGGAAGGCAGACCTCCAGGGCTGGCAGGCTGACCTCCAGGGCAGGCAGGCCGGGCCCCCGGTGCTGCATCTCGGCCGCTGCCTGGGGCGGACCGGCCCGGGTGCCCTTGCGCTTTTTCGACACCAGGGGGCAGTTGGGTGCCATTCCGTCCCTCGTGTGGCGAAATGGCGGTACTGCACCTCCGCCTTTTTGCTGGAGAAAGTCCGCAGTCGGGACAATGCGCCACACGGTCCGTCGGCAGGAGGCCCGGGCCCGGGCACAACTCCCCGGTGGGGACGGACGCCGGGCTGGAGCTTCCCTTCAGCACACACACTCACTCACTCACTCTCTGACCGACCGACCGACCGACGGCTCCCAGCGCTCAGCCTGCAGGGCTACACACCCCGGTGGGTGCGGGCTCCGGGCTGGAGCTCTCCTTCAGCACACACACTCACTCTCTGACCGACCGAACGACCGACGGCTCCCAGCGCTCAGTCAGCAGGCCTACTCCTCCCCGGTGGGGACGGACGCCGGGCTGGAGCTTTCCTTCAGCACACACACTCACTGACTGACCGACCGACGGCTCCCAGCGCTCAGCCTGCAGGGCTACACACCCCGGTGGGTGCGGGCTCCGGGCTGGAGCTCTCCTTCAGCACACACACTCACTGACTGACCGACCGAACGACCGACGGCTCCCAGCGCTCAGCCTGCAGGGCTACACCTCCCCGGTGGGTGCGGGCTCCGGGCTGGAGCTTCCCTTCAGCACACACACTCACTCTCTGACCGACCGACCGACCGACGGCTCCCAGCGCTCAGCCTGCAGGGCTACACCTCCCCGGTGGGTGCGGGCTCCGGGCTGGAGCACACACACTCACTGACTGACCGACCGAACGACCGACGGCTCCCAGCGCTCAGCCTGCAGGGCTACACCTCCCCGGTGGGTGCGGGCTCCGGGCTGGAGCTCTCCTTCAGCACACACACTCACTCTCTGACCGACCGAACGACCGACGGCTCCCAGCGCTCAGTCAGCAGGCCTACACCTCCCCGGTGGGTGCGGGCTCCGGGCTGGAGCTTTCCTTCAGCACACACACTCACTGACTGACCGACCGAACGACCGACGGCTCCCAGCGCTCGGCCTGCAGGGCTACACCTCACCGGTGGGTGCGGGCTCCGCGCTGGAGCTTTCCTTCAGCACTCACTGACCGACGGCTCCCGGCGCTCAGCCTGCAGGGCTACACCTCCCCGGTGGGTGCGGGCTCCGCGCTGGAGCTTTCCTTCAGCACTCACTGACCGACGGCTCCCGGCGCTCAGCCTGCAGGGCTACACCTCCCCGGTGGGTGCGGGCTCCGCGCTGGAGCTTTCCTTCAGCACTCACTGACCGACGGCTCCCGGCGCTCAGCCTGCAGGGCTACACCTCCCCGGTGGGTGCGGGCTCCGCGCTGGAGCTTTCCTTCAGCACTCACTGACCGACGGCTCCCGGCGCTCAGCCTGCAGGGCTACACCTCCCCGGTGGGTGCGGGCTCCGCGCTGGAGCTTTCCTTCAGCACTCACTGACCGACGGCTCCCGGCGCTCAGCCTGCAGGGCTACACCTCCCCGGTGGGTGCGGGCTCCGCGCTGGAGCTTTCCTTCAGCACTCACTGACCGACGGCTCCCGGCGCTCAGCCTGCAGGGCTACACCTCCCCGGTGTGTGCGGGCTCCGCGCTGGAGCTTTCCTTCAGCACTCACTGACCGACGGCTCCCGGCGCTCAGCCTGCAGGGCTACACCTCCCCGGTGGGTGCGGGCTCCGCGCTGGAGCTTTCCTTCAGCACTCACTGACCGACGGCTCCCGGCGCTCAGCCTGCAGGGCTACACCTCCCCGGTGGGTGCGGGCTCCGCGCTGGAGCTTTCCTTCAGCACTCACTGACCGACGGCTCCCGGCGCTCAGCCTGCAGGGCTACACCTCCCCGGTGGGTGCGGGCTCCGCGCTGGAGCTTTCCTTCAGCACTCACTGACCGACGGCTCCCGGCGCTCAGCCTGCAGGGCTACACCTCCCCGGTGGGTGCGGGCTCCGCGCTGGAGCTTTCCTTCAGCACTCACTGACCGACGGCTCCCGGCGCTCAGCCTGCAGGGCTACACCTCCCCGGTGGGTGCGGGCTCCGCGCTGGAGCTTTCCTTCAGCACTCACTGACCGACGGCTCCCGGCGCTCAGCCTGCAGGGCTACACCTCCCCGGTGGGTGCGGGCTCCGCGCTGGAGCTTTCCTTCAGCACTCACTGACCGACGGCTCCCGGCGCTCAGCCTGCAGGGCTACACCTCCCCGGTGGGTGCGGGCTCCGCGCTGGAGCTTTCCTTCAGCACTCACTGACCGACGGCTCCCGGCGCTCAGCCTGCAGGGCTACACCTCCCCGGTGGGTGCGGGCTCCGCGCTGGAGCTTTCCTTCAGCACTCACTGACCGACGGCTCCCGGCGCTCAGCCTGCAGGGCTACACCTCCCCGGTGGGTGCGGGCTCCGCGCTGGAGCTTTCCTTCAGCACTCACTGACCGACGGCTCCCGGCTCCCAGCGCTCCGTCAGCAGGAGGCCCGGGCCCGGGCTCGCTCCGGCCCCCTCGCGCCTGGTCACCCAACTCCCCTTCTATCCCTATGGGGGGGGGACGGGGACATCGAAAACGCTCCCATCGCCGCCGAGGCACGCTGCGGGGACTCTCCCTACCATCGCCCCATGCTTCCTTTGAAGAATATATGACGTTTTTCAATTTTCACCGACATTTGAAAATCAAAACTTCAGAACATTTCATAGTTATTCTCAATGGGTTGTCTAGGGGCACACATCTCTAAACTGGGGGAAATGCTCAAAATGATTAAAAAGAAAAACAATGCCCCCAGACCCGGGGGGCTGATAGCTGGGAGCCCCCTGAGCACAGCCCCGGTGTTAGTTTTCGGAGAAATGCCCCCGTTGATTTGTTATGATTTTTTTTCCGCCGGCCGCCTGGTCGCCCTAATGTAAAGTCAATGGGAGTGAGGAGATAGAATATTTTTCAAAGTTTTTCACTCGGCCGTCTGGTCCCCTGACTCGAAAATTTTAAAGTGCTCCCATCGGTCCCGGGATAGGGTGGCTGATAGCTGGGAGCCCCCTGAGCACAGCCCCGGTGTTAGTTTTCGGAGAAATGCCCCCGTTGATTTGTTATGATTTTTTTTCCGCCGGCCGCCTGGTCGCCCTAATGTAAAGTCAATGGGAGTGAGGAGATAGAATATTTTTCAAAGTTTTTCACTCGGCCGTCTGGTCCCCTGACTCGAAAATTTTAAAGTGCTCCCATCGGTCCCGGGATAGGGTGGCTGATAGCTGGGAGCCCCCTGAGCACAGCCCCGGTGTTAGTTTTCGGAGAAATGCCCCCGTTGATTTGTTATGATTTTTTTTCCGCCGGCCGCCTGGTCGCCCTAATGTAAAGTCAATGGGAGTGAGGAGATAGAATATTTTTCAAAGTTTTTCACTCGGCCGTCTGGTCCCCTGACTCGAAAATTTTAAAGTGCTCCCATCGGTCCCAGACCCGGGTGGCCACGAGGTGGGACCCCCCTGAGCACTGCCCCGGTGTTAGTTTTCGGAGAAATGCCCCCGTTGATTTGTTATGATTTTTTTTCCGCCGGCCGCCTGGTCGCCCTAATGTAAAGTCAATGGGAGTGAGGAGATAGAATATTTTTCAAAGTTTTTCACTCGGCCGTCTGGTCCCCTGACTCGAAAATTTTAAAGTGCTCCCATCGGTCCCGGGATAGGGTGGCTGATAGCTGGGAGCCCCCTGAGCACAGCCCCGGTGTTAGTTTTCGGAGAAATGCCCCCGTTGATTTGTTATGATTTTTTTTCCGCCGGCCGCCTGGTCGCCCTAATGTAAAGTCAATGGGAGTGAGGAGATAGAATATTTTTCAAAGTTTTTCACTCGGCCGTCTGGTCCCCTGACTCGAAAATTTTAAAGTGCTCCCATCGGTCCCAGACCCGGGTGGCCACGAGGTGGGACCCCCCTGAGCACTGCCCCGGTGTTAGTTTTCGGAGAAATGCCCCCGTTGATTTGTTATGATTTTTTTTCCGCCGGCCGCCTGGTCGCCCTAATGTAAAGTCAATGGGAGTGAGGAGATAGAATATTTTTCAAAGTTTTTCACTCGGCCGTCTGGTCCCCTGACTCGAAAATTTTAAAGTGCTCCCATCGGTCCCAGACCCGGGTGGCCACGAGGTGGGACCCCCCTGAGCACTGCCCCGGTGTTAGTTTTCGGAGAAATGCCCCCGTTGATTTGTTATGATCCGTAGTTGCCGGCCGGCCGCCCGGCATTGCTCTATCGGATGGAGCGTGGGCTGGCTATGGGAGATTTAGCGATTTTCGGAACCGGCCCCGATCGCCCCCCAAACCGGGTGGCCACGAGGTGGGACCCCCCTGAGCACTGCCCCGGTGTTAGTTTTCGGAGAAATGCCCCCGTTGATTTGTTATGATCCGTAGTTGCCGGCCGGCCGCCCGGCATTGCTCTATCGGATGGAGCGTGGGCTGGCTATGGGAGATTTAGCGATTTTCGGAACCGGCCCCGATCGCCCCCCAAACCGGGTGGCCACGAGGTGGGACCCCCCTGAGCACTGCCCCGGTGTTAGTTTTCCGAGAAATGCCCCCGTTGATTTGTTATGATCCGTAGTTGCCGGCCGGCCGCCCGGCAGTGCTCTATCGGATGGAGCGTGGGCTGGCTATGGGAGATTTAGCGATTTTCGGAACCGGCCCCGATCGCCCCCCAAACCGGGTGGCCACGAGGTGGGACCCCCCTGAGCACTGCCCCGGTGTTAGTTTTCCGAGAAATGCCCCCGTTGATTTGTTATGATCCGTAGTTGCCGGCCGGCCGCCCGGCAGTGCTCTATCGGATGGAGCGTGGGCTGGCTATGGGAGATTTAGCGATTTTCGGAACCGGCCCCGATCGCCCCCCAAACCGGGTGGCCACGAGGTGGGACCCCCCTGAGCACTGCCCCGGTGTTAGTTTTCGGAGAAATGCCCCCGTTGATTTGTTATGATCCGTAGTTGCCGGCCGGCCGCCCGGCAGTGCTCTATCGGATGGAGCGTGGGCTGGCTATGGGAGATTTAGCGATTTTCGGAACCGGCCCCGATCGCCCCCCAAACCGGGTGGCCACGAGGTGGGACCCCCCTGAGCACTGCCCCGGTGTTAGTTTTCGGAGAAATGCCCCCGTTGATTTGTTATGATCCGTAGTTGCCGGCCGGCCGCCCGGCAGTGCTCTATCGGATGGAGCGTGGGCTGGCTATGGGAGATTTAGCGATTTTCGGAACCGGCCCCGATCGCCCCCCAAACCGGGTGGCCACGAGGTGGGACCCCCCTGAGCACTGCCCCGGTGTTAGTTTTCCGAGAAATGCCCCCGTTGATTTGTTATGATCCGTAGTTGCCGGCCGGCCGCCCGGCAGTGCTCTATCGGATGGAGCGTGGGCTGGCTATGGGAGATTTAGCGATTTTCGGAACCGGCCCCGATCGCCCCCCAAACCGGGTGGCCACGAGGTGGGACCCCCCTGAGCACTGCCCCGGTGTTAGTTTTCCGAGAAATGCCCCCGTTGATTTGTTATGATCCGTAGTTGCCGGCCGGCCGCCCGGCAGTGCTCTATCGGATGGAGCGTGGGCTGGCTATGGGAGATTTAGCGATTTTCGGAACCGGCCCCGATCGCCCCCCAAACCGGGTGGCCACGAGGTGGGACCCCCCTGAGCACTGCCCCGGTGTTAGTTTTCCGAGAAATGCCCCCGTTGATTTGTTATGATCCGTAGTTGCCGGCCGGCCGCCCGGCAGTGCTCTATCGGATGGAGCGTGGGCTGGCTATGGGAGATTTAGCGATTTTCGGAACCGGCCCCGATCGCCCCCCAAACCGGGTGGCCACGAGGTGGGACCCCCCTGAGCACTGCCCCGGTGTTAGTTTTCGGAGAAATGCCCCCGTTGATTTGTTATGATCCGTAGTTGCCGGCCGGCCGCCCGGCAGTGCTCTATCGGATGGAGCGTGGGCTGGCTATGGGAGATTTAGCGATTTTCGGAACCGGCCCCGATCGCCCCCCAAACCGGGTGGCCACGAGGTGGGACCCCCCTGAGCACTGCCCCGGTGTTAGTTTTCGGAGAAATGCCCCCGTTGATTTGTTATGATCCGTAGTTGCCGGCCGGCCGCCCGGCATTGCTCTATCGGATGGAGCGTGGGCTGGCTATGGGAGATTTAGCGATTTTCGGAACCGGCCCCGATCGCCCCCCAAACCGGGTGGCCACGAGGTGGGACCCCCCTGAGCACTGCCCCGGTGTTAGTTTTCGGAGAAATGCCCCCGTTGATTTGTTACGATTATTTTTCGCCCAGGCGATGTGCCTTTTCATTTTGTTTTGCACTTTCCTTCATTCCTTGGTGCATGCTACCATCTAACGGACACATTTCGGTACTGCAGTTTGAAAGTAATTTCCCCGTCTAGGGATCTCTCTCTCGTCTAGGGACACTGCTGTACACACACACACACACACACACACACACACACACACACACACACACACACACACACACACACAGTGAGAGAGAGGGAGAGATAGAGAGAGAGAGAGGTGGAGAGGGAGAGAGAGGTGGAGATAGAGAGATGGAGATAGAGATGGAGATAGAGAGAGATGGAGATAGAGAGAGAGATGGAGATGGAGAGAGAGATGGTGATAGAGAGATAGAGATAGAGAGAGAGATGGTGATAGAGAGAGAGATGGTGATAGAGAGATGGAGATAGAGAGAGAGATGGTGATAGAGAGAGAGTCGTCACACTCTGGAACAAACTCCCCAGAAGCTGAAAGTTGGGGAACATTATGATGATCTTTATTTCTTGGCAGATAATAAATGATGATCTTACAGAGGGCGACTTACAACACCAGTGCAAACATACAGCGAAGGACAAGGCATCAATCGCGACAGAATCCCTTGAGTTAAAGCAGCAGATTCAGAATAACACACGTCAAAACAGACTGGAGACTAAAACGAGCACGAAAGGTGTCGAATATGTGGCCTCCTCTCGCTTGTAAACTCTCTCGTGTTCCTGTCGATGGGGTCGGCGGCTCGGGGCAGCGGCCTAGCAGCAGCAGGCAGGCCACCCGGCTGCCTGGGGCTGACCTCCGGGGCAGGCAGGCAGGCTGACCTCCAGGGCAGGCAGGCAGGCAGGCAGGCAGACCTCCAGGGCTAACAGGCTGACCTCCAGGGCTGGCAGGCTGACCTCCAGGGCTGGAAGGCAGGATGGCAGACCTCCAGGGCAGGCAGGCAGGCAGGCAGGCAGGCAGGCAGACCTCCAGGGCTGGCAGGGAGACCTCCAGGGCTGGCAGGCAGGCAGGCAGGGCTGTGTGGCTGGGGAGGGCAGGCTGGCAGGCAGGTAGGCCGTGCTGCTGCCAGGGCTGGAAGGCTGACCTCCAGGGCAGGCAGGCAGGCAGACCTCCAGGGCAGGCAGGCAGGTAGGCCGTGCTGCTGCCAGGGCTGGCAGGCTGACCTCCAGGGCAGGCAGGCAGGCAGGCAGACCTCCAGGGCTGGCAGGCTGACCTCCAGGGCAGGCAGGCAGGCAGGCAGGCAGACCTCCAGGGCTAACAGGCTGACCTCCAGGGCTGGCAGGCTGACCTCCAGGGCTGGAAGGCAGGATGGCAGACCTCCAGGGCAGGCAGGCAGGCAGGCAGGCAGGCAGGCAGACCTCCAGGGCTGGCAGGGAGACCTCCAGGGCTGGCAGGCAGGCAGGCAGGGCTGTGTGGCTGGGGAGGGCAGGCTGGCAGGCAGGTAGGCCGTGCTGCTGCCAGGGCTGGAAGGCTGACCTCCAGGGCAGGCAGGCAGGCAGACCTCCAGGGCAGGCAGGCAGGTAGGCCGTGCTGCTGCCAGGGCTGGCAGGCTGACCTCCAGGGCAGGCAGGCAGGCAGGCAGACCTCCAGGGCTGGCAGGCTGACCTCCAGGGCAGGCAGGCAGGCAGGCAGGCAGACCTCCAGGGCTAACAGGCTGACCTCCAGGGCTGGCAGGCTGACCTCCAGGGCTGGAAGGCAGGATGGCAGACCTCCAGGGCAGGCAGGCAGGCAGGCAGGCAGGCAGGCAGACCTCCAGGGCTGGCAGGGAGACCTCCAGGGCTGGCAGGCAGGCAGGCAGGGCTGTGTGGCTGGGGAGGGCAGGCTGGCAGGCAGGTAGGCCGTGCTGCTGCCAGGGCTGGAAGGCTGACCTCCAGGGCAGGCAGGCAGGCAGACCTCGAGGGCAGGCAGGCAGGTAGGCCGTGCTGCTACCAGGGCAGGCAGGCAGACCTCCAGGGCTAACAGGCTGACCTCCAGGGCAGGCAGTGCTGCTACCAGGGCTGGATAGCAGACCTCCAGGGCTGGATAGCAGACCTCCAGGGCTAACAGGCAGACCTCCAGGGCTGGCAGGCAGGCAGGCAGACCTCCAGGGCAGGCAGTGCTGCTACCAGGGCTGGATAGCAGACCTCCAGGGCAGGCAGTGCTGCTACCAGGGCAGGCAGTGCTGCTGCCAGGGCTGGATGGCAGGCAGGCAGACCTCCAGGGCTAACAGGCTGACCTCCAGGGCAGGCAGGCAGACCTCCAGGGCTAACAGGCTGACCTCCAGGGCAGGCAGTGCTGCTACCAGGGCAGGCAGGCTGTCCTCCAGGGCTGGATAGCAGACCTCCAGGGCAGGCAGTGCTGCCACCAGGGCAGGCAGGCTGTCCTCCAGGGCTGGATAGCAGACCTCCAGGGCAGGCAGTGCTGCTACCAGGGCAGGCAGGCTGTCCTCCAGGGCTGGATAGCAGACCTCCAGGGCAGGCAGTGCTGCTACCAGGGCAGGCAGTGCTGCTGCCAGGGCTGGATGGCAGGCAGGCAGACCTCCAGGGCTGGATAGCAGACCTCCAGGGCTAACAGGCTGACCTCCAGGGCTGGCAGGCTGACCTCCAGGGCTGGAAGGCAGGATGGCAGACCTCCAGGGCAGGCAGGCAGGCAGGCAGGCAGGCAGGCAGACCTCCAGGGCTGGCAGGGAGACCTCCAGGGCTGGCAGGCAGGCAGGCAGGGCTGTGTGGCTGGGGAGGGCAGGCTGGCAGGCAGGTAGGCCGTGCTGCTGCCAGGGCTGGAAGGCTGACCTCCAGGGCAGGCAGGCAGGCAGACCTCGAGGGCAGGCAGGCAGGTAGGCCGTGCTGCTACCAGGGCAGGCAGGCAGACCTCCAGGGCTAACAGGCTGACCTCCAGGGCAGGCAGTGCTGCTACCAGGGCTGGATAGCAGACCTCCAGGGCTGGATAGCAGACCTCCAGGGCTAACAGGCAGACCTCCAGGGCTGGCAGGCAGGCAGGCAGACCTCCAGGGCAGGCAGTGCTGCTACCAGGGCTGGATAGCAGACCTCCAGGGCAGGCAGTGCTGCTACCAGGGCAGGCAGTGCTGCTGCCAGGGCTGGATGGCAGGCAGGCAGACCTCCAGGGCTAACAGGCTGACCTCCAGGGCAGGCAGGCAGACCTCCAGGGCTAACAGGCTGACCTCCAGGGCAGGCAGTGCTGCTACCAGGGCAGGCAGGCTGTCCTCCAGGGCTGGATAGCAGACCTCCAGGGCAGGCAGTGCTGCCACCAGGGCAGGCAGGCTGTCCTCCAGGGCTAACAGGCAGACCTCCAGGGCTAACAGGCAGACCTCCAGGGCAGGCAGGCAGACCTCCAGGGCAGGCAGTGCTGCTACCAGGGCTGGATAGCAGACCTCCAGGGCTAACAGGCAGACCTCCAGGGCTGGCAGTGCTGCTACCAGGGCTGGATAGCAGACCTCCAGGGCTGGATAGCAGACCTCCAGGGCTAACAGGCAGACCTCCAGGGCAGGCAGGCAGACCTCCAGGGCTGGATAGCTGACCTCCAGGGCTGGATAGCAGACCTCCAGGGCTAACAGGCTGACCTCCAGGGCTAACAGGCAGACCTCCAGGGCAGGCAGGCAGACCTCCAGGGCAGGCAGTGCTGCTACCAGGGCTGGATAGCAGACCTCCAGGGCTAACAGGCAGACCTCCAGGGCTGGAAGGCAGGCAGTGCTGCTACCAGGGCAGGCAGGCTGTCCTCCAGGGCTGGAAGGCAGACCTCCAGGGCAGGCAGGCAGACCTCCAGGGCAGGCAGTGCTGCTACCAGGGCTGGATAGCAGACCTCCAGGGCTGGATAGCAGACCTCCAGGGCTAACAGGCAGACCTCCAGGGCTGGCAGGCTGACCTCCAGGGCAGGCAGGCAGGCAGGCAGACCTCCAGGGCTGGATAGCTGACCTCCAGGGCTGGATAGCAGACCTCCAGGGCTAACAGGCTGACCTCCAGGGCTAACAGGCAGACCTCCAGGGCAGGCAGGCAGACCTCCAGGGCAGGCAGTGCTGCTACCAGGGCTGGATAGCAGACCTCCAGGGCTAACAGGCAGACCTCCAGGGCTGGAAGGCAGGCAGTGCTGCTACCAGGGCAGGCAGGCTGTCCTCCAGGGCTGGAAGGCAGACCTCCAGGGCAGGCAGGCAGACCTCCAGGGCAGGCAGTGCTGCTACCAGGGCTGGATAGCAGACCTCCAGGGCTGGAAGGCAGGCAGGCAGACCTCCAGGGCAGGCAGTGCTGCTACCAGGGCTGGATAGCAGACCTCCAGGGCTGGAAGGCAGACCTCCAGGGCAGGCAGGCAGACCTCCAGGGCAGGCAGTGCTGCTACCAGGGCTGGATAGCAGACCTCCAGGGCTGGAAGGCAGGCAGGCAGACCTCCAGGGCAGGCAGTGCTGCTACCAGGGCTGGATAGCAGACCTCCAGGGCTAACAGGCAGACCTCCAGGGCAGGCAGTGCTGCTACCAGGGCTGGATAGCAGACCTCCAGGGCTAACAGGCAGACCTCCAGGGCTGGAAGGCAGGCAGTGCTGCTACCAGGGCAGGCAGGCTGTCCTCCAGGGCTGGAAGGCAGACCTCCAGGGCAGGCAGGCAGACCTCCAGGGCAGGCAGTGCTGCTACCAGGGCTGGATAGCAGACCTCCAGGGCTGGAAGGCAGGCAGGCAGACCTCCAGGGCAGGCAGTGCTGCTACCAGGGCTGGATAGCAGACCTCCAGGGCTAACAGGCAGACCTCCAGGGCTGGCAGTGCTGCTACCAGGGCTGGATAGCAGACCTCCAGGGCTGGATAGCAGACCTCCAGGGCTAACAGGCAGACCTCCAGGGCTGGCAGGCTGACCTCCAGGGCAGGCAGGCAGGCAGGCAGACCTCCAGGGCTGGATAGCTGACCTCCAGGGCTGGAAGGCAGACCTCCAGGGCTGGCAGGCTGACCTCCAGGGCAGGCAGGCCGGGCCCCCGGTGCTGCATCTCGGCCGCTGCCTGGGGCGGACCGGCCCGGGTGCCCTTGCGCTTTTTCGACACCAGGGGGCAGTTGGGTGCCATTCCGTCCCTCGTGTGGCGAAATGGCGGTACTGCACCTCCGCCTTTTTGCTGGAGAAAGTCCGCAGTCGGGACAATGCGCCACACGGTCCGTCGGCAGGAGGCCCGGGCCCGGGCACAACTCCCCGGTGGGGACGGACGCCGGGCTGGAGCTTCCCTTCAGCACACACACTCACTCACTCACTCTCTGACCGACCGACCGACCGACGGCTCCCAGCGCTCAGCCTGCAGGGCTACACACCCCGGTGGGTGCGGGCTCCGGGCTGGAGCTCTCCTTCAGCACACACACTCACTCTCTGACCGACCGAACGACCGACGGCTCCCAGCGCTCAGTCAGCAGGCCTACTCCTCCCCGGTGGGGACGGACGCCGGGCTGGAGCTTTCCTTCAGCACACACACTCACTGACTGACCGACCGACGGCTCCCAGCGCTCAGCCTGCAGGGCTACACACCCCGGTGGGTGCGGGCTCCGGGCTGGAGCTCTCCTTCAGCACACACACTCACTGACTGACCGACCGAACGACCGACGGCTCCCAGCGCTCAGCCTGCAGGGCTACACCTCCCCGGTGGGTGCGGGCTCCGGGCTGGAGCTTCCCTTCAGCACACACACTCACTCTCTGACCGACCGACCGACCGACGGCTCCCAGCGCTCAGCCTGCAGGGCTACACCTCCCCGGTGGGTGCGGGCTCCGGGCTGGAGCACACACACTCACTGACTGACCGACCGAACGACCGACGGCTCCCAGCGCTCAGCCTGCAGGGCTACACCTCCCCGGTGGGTGCGGGCTCCGGGCTGGAGCTCTCCTTCAGCACACACACTCACTCTCTGACCGACCGAACGACCGACGGCTCCCAGCGCTCAGTCAGCAGGCCTACACCTCCCCGGTGGGTGCGGGCTCCGGGCTGGAGCTTTCCTTCAGCACACACACTCACTGACTGACCGACCGAACGACCGACGGCTCCCAGCGCTCGGCCTGCAGGGCTACACCTCACCGGTGGGTGCGGGCTCCGCGCTGGAGCTTTCCTTCAGCACTCACTGACCGACGGCTCCCGGCGCTCAGCCTGCAGGGCTACACCTCCCCGGTGGGTGCGGGCTCCGCGCTGGAGCTTTCCTTCAGCACTCACTGACCGACGGCTCCCGGCGCTCAGCCTGCAGGGCTACACCTCCCCGGTGGGTGCGGGCTCCGCGCTGGAGCTTTCCTTCAGCACTCACTGACCGACGGCTCCCGGCGCTCAGCCTGCAGGGCTACACCTCCCCGGTGGGTGCGGGCTCCGCGCTGGAGCTTTCCTTCAGCACTCACTGACCGACGGCTCCCGGCGCTCAGCCTGCAGGGCTACACCTCCCCGGTGGGTGCGGGCTCCGCGCTGGAGCTTTCCTTCAGCACTCACTGACCGACGGCTCCCGGCGCTCAGCCTGCAGGGCTACACCTCCCCGGTGGGTGCGGGCTCCGCGCTGGAGCTTTCCTTCAGCACTCACTGACCGACGGCTCCCGGCGCTCAGCCTGCAGGGCTACACCTCCCCGGTGGGTGCGGGCTCCGCGCTGGAGCTTTCCTTCAGCACTCACTGACCGACGGCTCCCGGCGCTCAGCCTGCAGGGCTACACCTCCCCGGTGGGTGCGGGCTCCGCGCTGGAGCTTTCCTTCAGCACTCACTGACCGACGGCTCCCGGCGCTCAGCCTGCAGGGCTACACCTCCCCGGTGGGTGCGGGCTCCGCGCTGGAGCTTTCCTTCAGCACTCACTGACCGACGGCTCCCGGCGCTCAGCCTGCAGGGCTACACCTCCCCGGTGGGTGCGGGCTCCGCGCTGGAGCTTTCCTTCAGCACTCACTGACCGACGGCTCCCGGCGCTCAGCCTGCAGGGCTACACCTCCCCGGTGGGTGCGGGCTCCGCGCTGGAGCTTTCCTTCAGCACTCACTGACCGACGGCTCCCGGCGCTCAGCCTGCAGGGCTACACCTCCCCGGTGGGTGCGGGCTCCGCGCTGGAGCTTTCCTTCAGCACTCACTGACCGACGGCTCCCGGCGCTCAGCCTGCAGGGCTACACCTCCCCGGTGGGTGCGGGCTCCGCGCTGGAGCTTTCCTTCAGCACTCACTGACCGACGGCTCCCGGCGCTCAGCCTGCAGGGCTACACCTCCCCGGTGGGTGCGGGCTCCGCGCTGGAGCTTTCCTTCAGCACTCACTGACCGACGGCTCCCGGCGCTCAGCCTGCAGGGCTACACCTCCCCGGTGGGTGCGGGCTCCGCGCTGGAGCTTTCCTTCAGCACTCACTGACCGACGGCTCCCGGCGCTCAGCCTGCAGGGCTACACCTCCCCGGTGGGTGCGGGCTCCGCGCTGGAGCTTTCCTTCAGCACTCACTGACCGACGGCTCCCGGCTCCCAGCGCTCCGTCAGCAGGAGGCCCGGGCCCGGGCTCGCTCCGGCCCCCTCGCGCCTGGTCACCCAACTCCCCTTCTATCCCTATGGGGGGGGGGCGGGGACATCGAAAACGCTCCCATCGCCGCCGAGGCACGCTGCGGGGACTCTCCCTACCATCGCCCCATGCTTCCTTTGAAGAATATATGACGTTTTTCAATTTTCACCGACATTTGAAAATCAAAACTTCAGAACATTTCATAGTTATTCTCAATGGGTTGTCTAGGGGCACACATCTCTAAACTGGGGGAAATGCTCAAAATGATTAAAAAGAAAAACAATGCCCCCAGACCCGGGGGGCTGATAGCTGGGAGGCCCCTGAGCACTGCCCCGGTGTTAGTTTTCGGAGAAATGCCTCCGTTGATTTGTTATGATTTTTTTTCCGCCGGCCGCCTGGTCGCCCTAATGTAAAGTCAATGGGAGTGAGGAGATAGAATATTTTTCAAAGTTTTTCACTCGGCCGTCTGGTCCCCTGACTCGAAAATTTTAAAGTGCTCCCATCGGTCCCGGGATAGGGTGGCTGATAGCTGGGAGCCCCCTGAGCACAGCCCCGGTGTTAGTTTTCGGAGAAATGCCCCCGTTGATTTGTTATGATTTTTTTTCCGCCGGCCGCCTGGTCGCCCTAATGTAAAGTCAATGGGAGTGAGGAGATAGAATATTTTTCAAAGTTTTTCACTCGGCCGTCTGGTCCCCTGACTCGAAAATTTTAAAGTGCTCCCATCGGTCCCAGACCCGGGTGGCCACGAGGTGGGACCCCCCTGAGCACTGCCCCGGTGTTAGTTTTCGGAGAAATGCCCCCGTTGATTTGTTATGATCCGTAGTTGCCGGCCGGCCGCCCGGCAGTGCTCTATCGGATGGAGCGTGGGCTGGCTATGGGAGATTTAGCGATTTTCGGAACCGGCCCCGATCGCCCCCCAAACCGGGTGGCCACGAGGTGGGACCCCCCTGAGCACTGCCCCGGTGTTAGTTTTCGGAGAAATGCCCCCGTTGATTTCTTATGATCCGTAGTTGCCGGCCGGCCGCCCGGCATTGCTCTATCGGATGGAGCGTGGGCTGGCTATGGGAGATTTAGCGATTTTCGGAACCGGCCCCGATCGCCCCCCAAACCGGGTGGCCACGAGGTGGGACCCCCCTGAGCACTGCCCCGGTGTTAGTTTTCGGAGAAATGCCCCCGTTGATTTCTTATGATCCGTAGTTGCCGGCCGGCCGCCCGGCATTGCTCTATCGGATGGAGCGTGGGCTGGCTATGGGAGATTTAGCGATTTTCGGAACCGGCCCCGATCGCCCCCCAAACCGGGTGGCCACGAGGTGGGACCCCCCTGAGCACTGCCCCGGTGTTAGTTTTCGGAGAAATGCCCCCGTTGATTTGTTATGATCCGTAGTTGCCGGCCGGCCGCCCGGCAGTGCTCTATCGGATGGAGCGTGGGCTGGCTATGGGAGATTTAGCGATTTTCGGAACCGGCCCCGATCGCCCCCCAAACCGGGTGGCCACGAGGTGGGACCCCCCTGAGCACTGCCCCGGTGTTAGTTTTCCGAGAAATGCCCCCGTTGATTTGTTATGATCCGTAGTTGCCGGCCGGCCGCCCGGCAGTGCTCTATCGGATGGAGCGTGGGCTGGCTATGGGAGATTTAGCGATTTTCGGAACCGGCCCCGATCGCCCCCCAAACCGGGTGGCCACGAGGTGGGACCCCCCTGAGCACTGCCCCGGTGTTAGTTTTCCGAGAAATGCCCCCGTTGATTTGTTATGATTATTTTTCGCCCAGGCGATGTGCCTTTTCATTTTGTTTTGCACTTTCCTTCATTCCTTGGTGCATGCTACCATCTAACGGACACATTTCGGTACTGCAGTTTGAAAGTAATTTCCCCGTCTAGGGATCTCTCAATGCCCTGGGCTGCGAAAGGAGGGCAAGGACACCCTATGTTCTCATGAGTGCAAAGCCCCCCCGGCTTCAAGGCATTCCAAAAGGAAAACCGGAGACACTGCTGTACACACACACACACACACACACACACACACACACACACACACACACAGAGAGAGAGAGAGAGAGAGAGAGAGATAGAGAGAGAGTAGTCACACAGTGGAATAAACTCCCCAGCGATGTGGTAGAAGCTGAAAGTTGGGGAACATTGTGATGGTCTATATTTCTTGGCAGATAATAAAAGATGCTCTTATCATGCCTCCGTTGATGTGTTATGATCCATAGGTTGCCGGCCGCCCGGCATTGCTCTGATCGGATGGACCGTGGGCTGCCTATGGCAGAGTATGGGCGATTCTTCAGCCGGCCCCGATGGCCCCCCAAACCGGGTGGCCACGAGGTGGGACCCCCCTGAGCACTGCCCCGGTGTTAGTTTTCCGAGAAATGCCCCCGTTGATTTGTTACGATTATTTTTCGCCCAGGCGATGTGCCTTTTCATTTTGTTTTGCACTTTCCTTCATTCCTTGGTGCATGCTGCCATCTAACGGACACATTTCGGTACTGCAGTTTGAAAGTAATTTCCCCGTCTAGGGATATCTCTCTCGTCTAGGGACACTGCTGTACACACACACACACACACACACACACACACACACACAGAGAGAGAGAGAGAGAGATAGAGAGAGAGTAGTCACACAGTGGAATAAACTCCCCAGCGATGTGGTAGAAGCTGAAAGTTGGGGAACATTGTGATGGTCTATATTTCTTGGCAGATAATAAAAGATGCTCTTATCATGCCTCCGTTGATGTGTTATGATCCATAGGTTGCCGGCCGCCCGGCATTGCTCTGATCGGATGGACCGTGGGCTGCCTATGGCAGAGTATGGGCGATTCTTCAGCCGGCCCCGATGGCCCCCCAAACCGGGTGGCCACGAGGTGGGACCCCCCTGAGCACTGCCCCGGTGTTAGTTTTCCGAGAAATGCCCCCGTTGATTTGTTATGATTTTTTTTCCGCCGGCCGCCTGGTCGCCCTAATGTAAAGTCAATGGGAGTGAGGAGATAGAACATTTTTCAAAGTTTTTCACCCGGCCCCAAACGGCTCCAAAACACACTGGGGCTGTGGCTGGGACTCTCACCAGGACTGCCCCCTACTTTATTTCTGGATTAAAAAGCATTCTATATTAATTTTTCGATTTTTGGGACCCGGGACGCCTGGTCACCTAACTCCCCTTCTATCCCTATGGGGGGGGGACGGGGACATCGAAAACGCTCCCATCGCCGCCGAGGCACGCTGCGGGGACTCTCCCTACCATCGCCCCATGCTTCCTTTGAAGAATATATGACGTTTTTCAATTTTCACCGACATTTGAAAATCAAAACTTCAGAACATTTCATAGTTATTCTCAATGGGTTGTCTAGGGGCACACATCTCTAAACTGGGGGAAATGCTCAAAATGATTAAAAAGAAAAACAATGCCCCCAGACCCGGGGGGCTGATAGCTGGGAGCCCCCTGAGCACAGCCCCGGTGTTAGTTTTCGGAGAAATGCCCCCGTTGATTTGTTATGATTTTTTTTCCGCCGGCCGCCTGGTCGCCCTAATGTAAAGTCAATGGGAGTGAGGAGATAGAATATTTTTCAAAGTTTTTCACTCGGCCGTCTGGTCCCCTGACTCGAAAATTTTAAAGTGCTCCCATCGGTCCCAGACCCGGGTGGCCACGAGGTGGGACCCCCCTGAGCACTGCCCCGGTGTTAGTTTTCGGAGAAATGCCCCCGTTGATTTGTTATGATCCGTAGTTGCCGGCCGGCCGCCCGGCAGTGCTCTATCGGATGGAGCGTGGGCTGGCTATGGGAGATTTAGCGATTTTCGGAACCGGCCCCGATCGCCCCCCAAACCGGGTGGCCACGAGGTGGGACCCCCCTGAGCACTGCCCCGGTGTTAGTTTTCGGAGAAATGCCCCCGTTGATTTCTTATGATCCGTAGTTGCCGGCCGGCCGCCCGGCATTGCTCTATCGGATGGAGCGTGGGCTGGCTATGGGAGATTTAGCGATTTTCGGAACCGGCCCCGATCGCCCCCCAAACCGGGTGGCCACGAGGTGGGACCCCCCTGAGCACTGCCCCGGTGTTAGTTTTCGGAGAAATGCCCCCGTTGATTTCTTATGATCCGTAGTTGCCGGCCGGCCGCCCGGCATTGCTCTATCGGATGGAGCGTGGGCTGGCTATGGGAGATTTAGCGATTTTCGGAACCGGCCCCGATCGCCCCCCAAACCGGGTGGCCACGAGGTGGGACCCCCCTGAGCACTGCCCCGGTGTTAGTTTTCGGAGAAATGCCCCCGTTGATTTGTTATGATCCGTAGTTGCCGGCCGGCCGCCCGGCAGTGCTCTATCGGATGGAGCGTGGGCTGGCTATGGGAGATTTAGCGATTTTCGGAACCGGCCCCGATCGCCCCCCAAACCGGGTGGCCACGAGGTGGGACCCCCCTGAGCACTGCCCCGGTGTTAGTTTTCCGAGAAATGCCCCCGTTGATTTGTTATGATCCGTAGTTGCCGGCCGGCCGCCCGGCAGTGCTCTATCGGATGGAGCGTGGGCTGGCTATGGGAGATTTAGCGATTTTCGGAACCGGCCCCGATCGCCCCCCAAACCGGGTGGCCACGAGGTGGGACCCCCCTGAGCACTGCCCCGGTGTTAGTTTTCCGAGAAATGCCCCCGTTGATTTGTTATGATTATTTTTCGCCCAGGCGATGTGCCTTTTCATTTTGTTTTGCACTTTCCTTCATTCCTTGGTGCATGCTACCATCTAACGGACACATTTCGGTACTGCAGTTTGAAAGTAATTTCCCCGTCTAGGGATCTCTCAATGCCCTGGGCTGCGAAAGGAGGGCAAGGACACCCTATGTTCTCATGAGTGCAAAGCCCCCCCGGCTTCAAGGCATTCCAAAAGGAAAACCGGAGACACTGCTGTACACACACACACACACACACACACACACACACACACACACACACACAGAGAGAGAGAGAGAGAGAGAGAGAGATAGAGAGAGAGTAGTCACACAGTGGAATAAACTCCCCAGCGATGTGGTAGAAGCTGAAAGTTGGGGAACATTGTGATGGTCTATATTTCTTGGCAGATAATAAAAGATGCTCTTATCATGCCTCCGTTGATGTGTTATGATCCATAGGTTGCCGGCCGCCCGGCATTGCTCTGATCGGATGGACCGTGGGCTGCCTATGGCAGAGTATGGGCGATTCTTCAGCCGGCCCCGATGGCCCCCCAAACCGGGTGGCCACGAGGTGGGACCCCCCTGAGCACTGCCCCGGTGTTAGTTTTCCGAGAAATGCCCCCGTTGATTTGTTACGATTATTTTTCGCCCAGGCGATGTGCCTTTTCATTTTGTTTTGCACTTTCCTTCATTCCTTGGTGCATGCTGCCATCTAACGGACACATTTCGGTACTGCAGTTTGAAAGTAATTTCCCCGTCTAGGGATATCTCTCTCGTCTAGGGACACTGCTGTACACACACACACACACACACACACACACACACACACAGTGAGAGAGAGGGAGAGATAGAGAGAGGGAGAGAGAGAGAGAGAGAGGTGGAGAGGGAGAGAGAGATGGTGATAGAGAGAGAGTCGTCACACTCTGGAACAAACTCCCCAGAAGCTGAAAGTTGGGGAACATTATGATGATCTTTATTTCTTGGCAGATAATAAATGATGATCTTACAGAGGGCGACTTACAACACCAGTGCAAACATACAGCGAAGTACAAGGCATCAATCACGACAGAATCCCTTGAGTTAAAGCAGCAGATTCAGAATAACACACGTCCAAACAGACTGGAGAGGACCCTAAAACGAGCACGAAAGGTGTCGAATATGTGGCCTCCTCTCGCTTGTAAACTCTCTCGTGTTCCTGTCGATGGGGTCGGCGGCTCGGGGCAGCGGCCTAGCAGCAGCAGGCAGGCAGGCAGACCTCCAGGGCTGGCAGGCAGGCAGGCAGGGCTGTGTGGCTGGGGAGGGCAGGCTGGCAGGCTGGTAGGCCGTGCTGCTGCCAGGGCTGGAAGGCTGACCTCCAGGGCTGGAAGGCTGACTTCCAGGGCTGGATGGCAGGCAGGCAGACCTCCAGGGCTGGAAGGCTGACCTCCAGGGCAGGCAGGCAGGGCTGTGTGGCTGGGGAGGGCAGGCTGGCAGGCTGGTAGGCCGTGCTGCCAGGGCTGGAAGGCTGACCTCCAGGGCAGGCAGGCAGGCAGGCAGGGCTGGAAGGCAGGCAGGCAGACCTCCAGGGCTGGAAGGCTGACCTCCAGGGCAGGCAGGCAGGGCTGTGTGGCTGGGGAGGGCAGGCTGGCAGGCTGGTAGGCCGTGCTGCCAGGGCTGGAAGGCTGACCTCCAGGGCTAACAGGCAGGCAGGCAGACCTCCAGGGCTGGATAGCAGACCTCCAGGGCTAACAGGCTGACCTCCAGGGCTAACAGGCAGACCTCCAGGGCAGGCAGGCAGACCTCCAGGGCTAACAGGCAGGCAGGCAGACCTCCAGGGCTGGCAGGCTGACCTCCAGGGCAGGCAGTGCTGCTGCCAGGGCAGGCAGGCAGACCTCCAGGGCTAACAGGCAGGCAGGCAGACCTCCAGGGCTGGAAGGCAGACCTCCAGGGCAGGCAGGCAGACCTCCAGGGCTGGATAGCAGACCTCCAGGGCTAACAGGCAGGCAGGCAGACCTCCAGGGCTGGATAGCAGACCTCCAGGGCAGGCAGTGCTGCTACCAGGGCAGGCAGGCAGACCTCCAGGGCTGGAAGGCAGACCTCCAGGGCAGGCAGGCAGACCTCCAGGGCAGGCAGGCAGACCTCCAGGGCTGGATAGCAGACCTCCAGGGCTAACAGGCAGACCTCCAGGGCAGGCAGGCTGACCTCCAGGGCAGGCAGTGCTGCTGCCAGGGCAGGCAGGCAGACCTCCAGGGCTGGATAGCAGACCTCCAGGGCTAACAGGCAGACCTCCAGGGCTGGATAGCAGACCTCCAGGGCAGGCCGGCAGACCTCCAGGGCAGGCAGTGCTGCTACCAGGGCAGGCAGGCAGACCTCCAGGGCTGGATAGCAGACCTCCAGGGCAGGCAGTGCTGCTACCAGGGCTGGATAGCAGACCTCCAGGGCTGGATAGCAGACCTCCAGGGCAGGCAGGCAGACCTCCAGGGCTGGATAGCAGACCTCCAGGGCTAACAGGCTGACCTCCAGGGCTAACAGGCAGGCAGGCAGACCTCCAGGGCTGGAAGGCAGGCAGTGCTGCTACCAGGGCAGGCAGGCTGTCCTCCAGGGCTGGAAGGCAGACCTCCAGGGCAGGCAGGCAGACCTCCAGGGCAGGCAGTGCTGCTACCAGGGCTGGATAGCAGACCTCCAGGGCTGGATGGCAGGCAGGCAGACCTCCAGGGCTGGATAGCAGACCTCCAGGGCTAACAGGCTGACCTCCAGGGCTAACAGGCAGACCTCCAGGGCTGGATAGCAGACCTCCAGGGCAGGCAGGCAGACCTCCAGGGCAGGCAGGCAGACCTCCAGGGCTGGATAGCAGACCTCCAGGGCTAACAGGCAGACCTCCAGGGCAGGCAGGCTGACCTCCAGGGCAGGCAGTGCTGCTACCAGGGCAGGCAGGCAGACCTCCAGGGCAGGCAGTGCTGCTGCCAGGGCAGGCAGGCAGACCTCCAGGGCTAACAGGCAGGCAGGCAGACCTCCAGGGCTGGATAGCAGACCTCCAGGGCAGGCAGGCAGACCTCCAGGGCTGGATAGCAGACCTCCAGGGCTAACAGGCTGACCTCCAGGGCTAACAGGCAGGCAGGCAGACCTCCAGGGCTGGAAGGCAGGCAGTGCTGCTACCAGGGCAGGCAGGCTGTCCTCCAGGGCTGGAAGGCAGACCTCCAGGGCAGGCAGGCAGACCTCCAGGGCAGGCAGTGCTGCTACCAGGGCTGGATAGCAGACCTCCAGGGCTGGAAGGCAGGCAGGCAGACCTCCAGGGCAGGCAGTGCTGCTACCAGGGCTGGATAGCAGACCTCCAGGGCTAACAGGCAGACCTCCAGGGCTGGAAGGCAGGCAGTGCTGCTACCAGGGCAGGCAGGCTGTCCTCCAGGGCTGGATAGCAGACCTCCAGGGCAGGCAGTGCTGCCACCAGGGCAGGCAGGCTGTCCTCCAGGGCTAACAGGCAGACCTCCAGGGCTAACAGGCAGACCTCCAGGGCAGGCAGGCAGACCTCCAGGGCAGGCAGTGCTGCTACCAGGGCTGGATAGCAGACCTCCAGGGCTAACAGGCAGACCTCCAGGGCTGGCAGTGCTGCTACCAGGGCTGGATAGCAGACCTCCAGGGCTGGATAGCAGACCTCCAGGGCTAACAGGCAGACCTCCAGGGCAGGCAGGCAGACCTCCAGGGCTGGATAGCTGACCTCCAGGGCTGGATAGCAGACCTCCAGGGCTAACAGGCTGACCTCCAGGGCTAACAGGCAGACCTCCAGGGCAGGCAGGCAGACCTCCAGGGCAGGCAGTGCTGCTACCAGGGCTGGATAGCAGACCTCCAGGGCTAACAGGCAGACCTCCAGGGCTGGAAGGCAGGCAGTGCTGCTACCAGGGCAGGCAGGCTGTCCTCCAGGGCTGGAAGGCAGACCTCCAGGGCAGGCAGGCAGACCTCCAGGGCAGGCAGTGCTGCTACCAGGGCTGGATAGCAGACCTCCAGGGCTGGATAGCAGACCTCCAGGGCTAACAGGCAGACCTCCAGGGCTGGCAGGCTGACCTCCAGGGCAGGCAGGCAGGCAGGCAGACCTCCAGGGCTGGATAGCTGACCTCCAGGGCTGGATAGCAGACCTCCAGGGCTAACAGGCTGACCTCCAGGGCTAACAGGCAGACCTCCAGGGCAGGCAGGCAGACCTCCAGGGCAGGCAGTGCTGCTACCAGGGCTGGATAGCAGACCTCCAGGGCTAACAGGCAGACCTCCAGGGCTGGAAGGCAGGCAGTGCTGCTACCAGGGCAGGCAGGCTGTCCTCCAGGGCTGGAAGGCAGACCTCCAGGGCAGGCAGGCAGACCTCCAGGGCAGGCAGTGCTGCTACCAGGGCTGGATAGCAGACCTCCAGGGCTGGAAGGCAGGCAGGCAGACCTCCAGGGCAGGCAGTGCTGCTACCAGGGCTGGATAGCAGACCTCCAGGGCTGGAAGGCAGACCTCCAGGGCAGGCAGGCAGACCTCCAGGGCAGGCAGTGCTGCTACCAGGGCTGGATAGCAGACCTCCAGGGCTGGAAGGCAGGCAGGCAGACCTCCAGGGCAGGCAGTGCTGCTACCAGGGCTGGATAGCAGACCTCCAGGGCTAACAGGCAGACCTCCAGGGCAGGCAGTGCTGCTACCAGGGCTGGATAGCAGACCTCCAGGGCTAACAGGCAGACCTCCAGGGCTGGAAGGCAGGCAGTGCTGCTACCAGGGCAGGCAGGCTGTCCTCCAGGGCTGGAAGGCAGACCTCCAGGGCAGGCAGGCAGACCTCCAGGGCAGGCAGTGCTGCTACCAGGGCTGGATAGCAGACCTCCAGGGCTGGAAGGCAGGCAGGCAGACCTCCAGGGCAGGCAGTGCTGCTACCAGGGCTGGATAGCAGACCTCCAGGGCTAACAGGCAGACCTCCAGGGCTGGCAGTGCTGCTACCAGGGCTGGATAGCAGACCTCCAGGGCTGGATAGCAGACCTCCAGGGCTAACAGGCAGACCTCCAGGGCTGGCAGGCTGACCTCCAGGGCAGGCAGGCAGGCAGGCAGACCTCCAGGGC
>NW_027102708.1:120000-127500 GCF_036373705.1 Amia ocellicauda | reverse complement strand
TGTCGTTTACCCCCCCCCAAATGGCTCCGAAGTACCCCCCCCCCACCCCCCCCCTAAAAAACCGTGTTCCGGGGGTTTTTCGAGAAAACAAACACACGGGGTATATAGAGGGGACTGAGACGAATCGAATGACGTGCTTTGCAAAGAAATCGGGGGCTCACAGCCCCCCCAGGAGAGGTTCAAAAGTCGGAGGACTGGTCACCTAACTCCCATTGAAGTCAATGGGGGAAAAATGAAAACTGTCAAAAAGGCTTAAAATGGTTCAAAAACCCACTGGGGCAGTAGATAATCATCCTATTTGAATTTTAAAAGTCTTAGTTTGGCGAAAAAATACCTTTTAATAATTGTTTTAGGGGTCAGAAAAATCAGCTCCGGCTGCCTGGTCACCTAGGGGAGATAGAAAATTTTTCTAAGTTTTTCACTCGGCCGCCTGGTCCCCTAACTCGAAAATTTTAAAGTGCTCCCATCGGTCCCGGGATAGGGTGGCTGATAGCTGGGAGCCCCCTGAGCACTGCCCCGGTGTTAGTTTTCGGAGAAATGCCCCCGTTGATTTGTTATGATTTTTTTTCCGCCGGCCGCCTGGTCGCCCTAATGCAAAGTCAATGGGAGTGAGGAGATAGAAAATTTTTCAAAGTTTTTCACTCGGCCGCCTGGTCCCCTGACTCGAAAATTTTAAAGTGCTCCCATCGGTCCCGGGATAGGGTGGCTGATAGCTGGGAGCCCCCTGAGCACAGCCCCGGTGTTAGTTTTCGGAGAAATGCCCCCGTTGATTTGTTATGATTTTTTTTCCGCCGGCCGCCTGGTCGCCCTAATGTAAAGTCAATGGGAGTGAGGAGATAGAACATTTTTCAAAGTTTTTCACCCGGCCCCAAACGGCTCCAAAACACACTGGGGCTGTGGCTGGGACTCTCACCAGGACTGCCCCCTACTTTATTTCTGGATTAAAAAGCATTCTATATTAATTTTTCGATTTTTGGGACCCGGGACGCCTGGTCACCTAACTCCCCTTCTATCCCTATGGGGGGGGGACGGGGACATCGAAAACGCTCCCATCGCCGCCGAGGCACGCTGCGGGGACTCTCCCTACCATCGCCCCATGCTTCCTTTGAAGAATATATGACGTTTTTCAATTTTCACCGACATTTGAAAATCAAAACTTCAGAACATTTCATAGTTATTCTCAATGGGTTGTCTAGGGGCACACATCTCTAAACTGGGGGAAATGCTCAAAATGATTAAAAAGAAAAACAATGCCCCCAGACCCGGGGGGCTGATAGCTGGGAGCCCCCTGAGCACAGCCCCGGTGTTAGTTTTCGGAGAAATGCCCCCGTTGATTTGTTATGATTTTTTTTCCGCCGGCCGCCTGGTCGCCCTAATGTAAAGTCAATGGGAGTGAGGAGATAGAATATTTTTCAAAGTTTTTCACTCGGCCGTCTGGTCCCCTGACTCGAAAATTTTAAAGTGCTCCCATCGGTCCCGGGATAGGGTGGCTGATAGCTGGGAGCCCCCTGAGCACAGCCCCGGTGTTAGTTTTCGGAGAAATGCCCCCGTTGATTTGTTATGATTTTTTTTCCGCCGGCCGCCTGGTCGCCCTAATGTAAAGTCAATGGGAGTGAGGAGATAGAATATTTTTCAAAGTTTTTCACTCGGCCGTCTGGTCCCCTGACTCGAAAATTTTAAAGTGCTCCCATCGGTCCCGGGATAGGGTGGCTGATAGCTGGGAGCCCCCTGAGCACAGCCCCGGTGTTAGTTTTCGGAGAAATGCCCCCGTTGATTTGTTATGATTTTTTTTCCGCCGGCCGCCTGGTCGCCCTAATGTAAAGTCAATGGGAGTGAGGAGATAGAATATTTTTCAAAGTTTTTCACTCGGCCGTCTGGTCCCCTGACTCGAAAATTTTAAAGTGCTCCCATCGGTCCCAGACCCGGGTGGCCACGAGGTGGGACCCCCCTGAGCACTGCCCCGGTGTTAGTTTTCGGAGAAATGCCCCCGTTGATTTGTTATGATTTTTTTTCCGCCGGCCGCCTGGTCGCCCTAATGTAAAGTCAATGGGAGTGAGGAGATAGAATATTTTTCAAAGTTTTTCACTCGGCCGTCTGGTCCCCTGACTCGAAAATTTTAAAGTGCTCCCATCGGTCCCAGACCCGGGTGGCCACGAGGTGGGACCCCCCTGAGCACTGCCCCGGTGTTAGTTTTCGGAGAAATGCCCCCGTTGATTTGTTATGATCCGTAGTTGCCGGCCGGCCGCCCGGCATTGCTCTATCGGATGGAGCGTGGGCTGGCTATGGGAGATTTAGCGATTTTCGGAACCGGCCCCGATCGCCCCCCAAACCGGGTGGCCACGAGGTGGGACCCCCCTGAGCACTGCCCCGGTGTTAGTTTTCGGAGAAATGCCCCCGTTGATTTGTTATGATCCGTAGTTGCCGGCCGGCCGCCCGGCAGTGCTCTATCGGATGGAGCGTGGGCTGGCTATGGGAGATTTAGCGATTTTCGGAACCGGCCCCGATCGCCCCCCAAACCGGGTGGCCACGAGGTGGGACCCCCCTGAGCACTGCCCCGGTGTTAGTTTTCGGAGAAATGCCCCCGTTGATTTGTTATGATCCGTAGTTGCCGGCCGGCCGCCCGGCAGTGCTCTATCGGATGGAGCGTGTGCTGGCTATGGGAGATTTAGCGATTTTCGGAACCGGCCCCGATCGCCCCCCAAACCGGGTGGCCACGAGGTGGGACCCCCCTGAGCACTGCCCCGGTGTTAGTTTTCGGAGAAATGCCCCCGTTGATTTGTTATGATCCGTAGTTGCCGGCCGGCCGCCCGGCAGTGCTCTATCGGATGGAGCGTGGGCTGGCTATGGGAGATTTAGCGATTTTCGGAACCGGCCCCGATCGCCCCCCAAACCGGGTGGCCACGAGGTGGGACCCCCCTGAGCACTGCCCCGGTGTTAGTTTTCGGAGAAATGCCCCCGTTGATTTGTTATGATCCGTAGTTGCCGGCCGGCCGCCCGGCAGTGCTCTATCGGATGGAGCGTGGGCTGGCTATGGGAGATTTAGCGATTTTCGGAACCGGCCCCGATCGCCCCCCAAACCGGGTGGCCACGAGGTGGGACCCCCCTGAGCACTGCCCCGGTGTTAGTTTTCGGAGAAATGCCCCCGTTGATTTGTTATGATCCGTAGTTGCCGGCCGGCCGCCCGGCAGTGCTCTATCGGATGGAGCGTGGGCTGGCTATGGGAGATTTAGCGATTTTCGGAACCGGCCCCGATCGCCCCCCAAACCGGGTGGCCACGAGGTGGGACCCCCCTGAGCACTGCCCCGGTGTTAGTTTTCCGAGAAATGCCCCCGTTGATTTGTTATGATCCGTAGTTGCCGGCCGGCCGCCCGGCAGTGCTCTATCGGATGGAGCGTGGGCTGGCTATGGGAGATTTAGCGATTTTCGGAACCGGCCCCGATCGCCCCCCAAACCGGGTGGCCACGAGGTGGGACCCCCCTGAGCACTGCCCCGGTGTTAGTTTTCCGAGAAATGCCCCCGTTGATTTGTTATGATCCGTAGTTGCCGGCCGGCCGCCCGGCAGTGCTCTATCGGATGGAGCGTGGGCTGGCTATGGGAGATTTAGCGATTTTCGGAACCGGCCCCGATCGCCCCCCAAACCGGGTGGCCACGAGGTGGGACCCCCCTGAGCACTGCCCCGGTGTTAGTTTTCGGAGAAATGCCCCCGTTGATTTGTTATGATCCGTAGTTGCCGGCCGGCCGCCCGGCAGTGCTCTATCGGATGGAGCGTGGGCTGGCTATGGGAGATTTAGCGATTTTCGGAACCGGCCCCGATCGCCCCCCAAACCGGGTGGCCACGAGGTGGGACCCCCCTGAGCACTGCCCCGGTGTTAGTTTTCGGAGAAATGCCCCCGTTGATTTGTTATGATCCGTAGTTGCCGGCCGGCCGCCCGGCAGTGCTCTATCGGATGGAGCGTGGGCTGGCTATGGGAGATTTAGCGATTTTCGGAACCGGCCCCGATCGCCCCCCAAACCGGGTGGCCACGAGGTGGGACCCCCCTGAGCACTGCCCCGGTGTTAGTTTTCCGAGAAATGCCCCCGTTGATTTGTTATGATCCGTAGTTGCCGGCCGGCCGCCCGGCAGTGCTCTATCGGATGGAGCGTGGGCTGGCTATGGGAGATTTAGCGATTTTCGGAACCGGCCCCGATCGCCCCCCAAACCGGGTGGCCACGAGGTGGGACCCCCCTGAGCACTGCCCCGGTGTTAGTTTTCCGAGAAATGCCCCCGTTGATTTGTTATGATTATTTTTCGCCCAGGCGATGTGCCTTTTCATTTTGTTTTGCACTTTCCTTCATTCCTTGGTGCATGCTACCATCTAACGGACACATTTCGGTACTGCAGTTTGAAAGTAATTTCCCCGTCTAGGGATCTCTCAATGCCCTGGGCTGCGAAAGGAGGGCAAGGACACCCTATGTTCTCATGAGTGCAAAGCCCCCCCGGCTTCAAGGCATTCCAAAAGGAAAACCGGAGACACTGCTGTACACACACACACACACACACACACACACACACACACACACACACACAGAGAGAGAGAGAGAGAGAGAGAGAGATAGAGAGAGAGTAGTCACACAGTGGAATAAACTCCCCAGCGATGTGGTAGAAGCTGAAAGTTGGGGAACATTGTGATGGTCTATATTTCTTGGCAGATAATAAAAGATGCTCTTATCATGCCTCCGTTGATGTGTTATGATCCATAGGTTGCCGGCCGCCCGGCATTGCTCTGATCGGATGGACCGTGGGCTGCCTATGGCAGAGTATGGGCGATTCTTCAGCCGGCCCCGATGGCCCCCCAAACCGGGTGGCCACGAGGTGGGACCCCCCTGAGCACTGCCCCGGTGTTAGTTTTCCGAGAAATGCCCCCGTTGATTTGTTACGATTATTTTTCGCCCAGGCGATGTGCCTTTTCATTTTGTTTTGCACTTTCCTTCATTCCTTGGTGCATGCTGCCATCTAACGGACACATTTCGGTACTGCAGTTTGAAAGTAATTTCCCCGTCTAGGGATATCTCTCTCGTCTAGGGACACTGCTGTACACACACACACACACACACACACACACACACACACAGTGAGAGAGAGGGAGAGATAGAGAGAGGGAGAGAGAGAGAGAGAGAGGTGGAGAGGGAGAGAGAGATGGTGATAGAGAGAGAGTCGTCACACTCTGGAACAAACTCCCCAGAAGCTGAAAGTTGGGGAACATTATGATGATCTTTATTTCTTGGCAGATAATAAATGATGATCTTACAGAGGGCGACTTACAACACCAGTGCAAACATACAGCGAAGTACAAGGCATCAATCACGACAGAATCCCTTGAGTTAAAGCAGCAGATTCAGAATAACACACGTCCAAACAGACTGGAGAGGACCCTAAAACGAGCACGAAAGGTGTCGAATATGTGGCCTCCTCTCGCTTGTAAACTCTCTCGTGTTCCTGTCGATGGGGTCGGCGGCTCGGGGCAGCGGCCTAGCAGCAGCAGGCAGGCAGGCAGACCTCCAGGGCAGGCAGGCAGGCAGGCAGACCTCCAGGGCTGGATAGCTGACCTCCAGGGCTGGAAGGCAGACCTCCAGGGCTGGCAGGCTGACCTCCAGGGCAGGCAGGCCGGGCCCCCGGTGCTGCATCTCGGCCGCTGCCTGGGGCGGACCGGCCCGGGTGCCCTTGCGCTTTTTCGACACCAGGGGGCAGTTGGGTGCCATTCCGTCCCTCGTGTGGCGAAATGGCGGTACTGCACCTCCGCCTTTTTGCTGGAGAAAGTCCGCAGTCGGGACAATGCGCCACACGGTCCGTCGGCAGGAGGCCCGGGCCCGGGCACAACTCCCCGGTGGGGACGGACGCCGGGCTGGAGCTTCCCTTCAGCACACACACTCACTCACTCACTCTCTGACCGACCGACCGACCGACGGCTCCCAGCGCTCAGCCTGCAGGGCTACACACCCCGGTGGGTGCGGGCTCCGGGCTGGAGCTCTCCTTCAGCACACACACTCACTCTCTGACCGACCGAACGACCGACGGCTCCCAGCGCTCAGTCAGCAGGCCTACTCCTCCCCGGTGGGGACGGACGCCGGGCTGGAGCTTTCCTTCAGCACACACACTCACTGACTGACCGACCGACGGCTCCCAGCGCTCAGCCTGCAGGGCTACACACCCCGGTGGGTGCGGGCTCCGGGCTGGAGCTCTCCTTCAGCACACACACTCACTGACTGACCGACCGAACGACCGACGGCTCCCAGCGCTCAGCCTGCAGGGCTACACCTCCCCGGTGGGTGCGGGCTCCGGGCTGGAGCTTCCCTTCAGCACACACACTCACTCTCTGACCGACCGACCGACCGACGGCTCCCAGCGCTCAGCCTGCAGGGCTACACCTCCCCGGTGGGTGCGGGCTCCGGGCTGGAGCACACACACTCACTGACTGACCGACCGAACGACCGACGGCTCCCAGCGCTCAGCCTGCAGGGCTACACCTCCCCGGTGGGTGCGGGCTCCGGGCTGGAGCTTTCCTTCAGCACACACACTCACTGACTGACCGACCGAACGACCGACGGCTCCCAGCGCTCGGCCTGCAGGGCTACACCTCACCGGTGGGTGCGGGCTCCGCGCTGGAGCTTTCCTTCAGCACACACACTCACTGACTGACCGACCGAACGACCGACGGCTCCCAGCGCTCGGCCTGCAGGGCTACACCTCACCGGTGGGTGCGGGCTCCGCGCTGGAGCTTTCCTTCAGCACTCACTGACCGACGGCTCCCGGCGCTCAGCCTGCAGGGCTACACCTCCCCGGTGGGTGCGGGCTCCGCGCTGGAGCTTTCCTTCAGCACTCACTGACCGACGGCTCCCGGCGCTCAGCCTGCAGGGCTACACCTCCCCGGTGGGTGCGGGCTCCGCGCTGGAGCTTTCCTTCAGCACTCACTGACCGACGGCTCCCGGCGCTCAGCCTGCAGGGCTACACCTCCCCGGTGGGTGCGGGCTCCGCGCTGGAGCTTTCCTTCAGCACTCACTGACCGACGGCTCCCGGCGCTCAGCCTGCAGGGCTACACCTCCCCGGTGGGTGCGGGCTCCGCGCTGGAGCTTTCCTTCAGCACTCACTGACCGACGGCTCCCGGCGCTCAGCCTGCAGGGCTACACCTCCCCGGTGGGTGCGGGCTCCGCGCTGGAGCTTTCCTTCAGCACTCACTGACCGACGGCTCCCGGCGCTCAGCCTGCAGGGCTACACCTCCCCGGTGGGTGCGGGCTCCGCGCTGGAGCTTTCCTTCAGCACTCACTGACCGACGGCTCCCGGCGCTCAGCCTGCAGGGCTACACCTCCCCGGTGGGTGCGGGCTCCGCGCTGGAGCTTTCCTTCAGCACTCACTGACCGACGGCTCCCGGCGCTCAGCCTGCAGGGCTACACCTCCCCGGTGGGTGCGGGCTCCGCGCTGGAGCTTTCCTTCAGCACTCACTGACCGACGGCTCCCGGCGCTCA
>NW_027102708.1:100000-110000 GCF_036373705.1 Amia ocellicauda | reverse complement strand
GGGGTTCCTGCCGGGGGCGGGCAGCATACATATGTCCGTTCCGTGTGAGCCACCGGAGATATGTCAGAGCCCGTACGCCCCCCGCACTCACCCTTAAAGGCCCGCAAGCCCTTGGGGTTCCTGCCGGGGGCGGGCAGCATACATATGTCCGTTCCGTGGGAGCCACCGGAGATATGTCAGAGCCCGTACGCCCCCCGCACTCACCCTTAAAGGCCCGCAAGCCCTTGGGGTTCCTGCCGGGGGCGGGCAGCATACATATGTCCGTTCCGTGGGAACCACCGGGGAGATGTCAGAGCCCGTGAAACCCCGAAAGACAGACCCTTAAAGGCCCGCAAGCCCTTGGGGTGAACGTCTGGGGCGGGCAGCATACATACACCCCGGTCGGGAACCACAGGGAGGTGAGGTCAGAGCCCGTGAAACCCCGAAAGACAGACCCTTAAAGGCCCGCAAGCCCTTGGGGTGAACGTCTGGGGCGGGCAGCATACACACTCTCCACGGCGGGCCGCGAAGACTTAGCGGGCGCAGCCGCCGGAGCGGGCCGCCGACGAGGCCTGAAACGCGGGGTGCGGCCGGGACCGTTCCCCCCCTTGCATTTCGCTGGATGATCAGACAGTCGCAAAGAACCGTCTGAAAATCCCGGGCCAAGTCCAGAAAGTGTCCGTAAAAGAGCTAGCGGGGCCCAGCCACTTTCCTCCAGCAAGTGCCCTTAGCTCAGTTTTGACCTCTCTCATTGCACTAAGTGTCTTCAAAAACCCAGTTCCTGTATTTCCCCCGGCACCGTAGAGAAATGCTGACAGCCTGGAACACTGTGGCGGCTGCACACGGCACTCCCATGCCCGCCGCGAGCAGCCTAGCCCCGCCTCAGACCCGCGAGAACCGCCCATCGGCACACGGCCCGCTGTGCGCCCGAGCCGTTTGGTGTAAAAACTGTCCAAAAGTGGTTTCGACCACTTAGGAACATCGTAGAGACTCGAAATAAAAAGGATTTTGTTGGAAAAGCGATTCTGAGGAAGGCTGTGTTAAAATTAATTTCGGGAAATGTCGTTTACCCCCCCCCAAATGGCTCCGAAGTACCCCCCCCCCACCCCCCCCCTAAAAAACCGTGTTCCGGGGGTTTTTCGAGAAAACAAACACACGGGGTATATAGAGGGGACTGAGACGAATCGAATGACGTGCTTTGCAAAGAAATCGGGGGCTCACAGCCCCCCCAGGAGAGGTTCAAAAGTCGGAGGACTGGTCACCTAACTCCCATTGAAGTCAATGGGGGAAAAATGAAAACTGTCAAAAAGGCTTAAAATGGTTCAAAAACCCACTGGGGCAGTAGATAATCATCCTATTTGAATTTTAAAAGTCTTAGTTTGGCGAAAAAATACCTTTTAATAATTGTTTTAGGGGTCAGAAAAATCAGCTCCGGCTGCCTGGTCACCTAGGGGAGATAGAAAATTTTTCTAAGTTTTTCACTCGGCCGCCTGGTCCCCTAACTCGAAAATTTTAAAGTGCTCCCATCGGTCCCGGGATAGGGTGGCTGATAGCTGGGAGCCCCCTGAGCACTGCCCCGGTGTTAGTTTTCGGAGAAATGCCCCCGTTGATTTGTTATGATTTTTTTTCCGCCGGCCGCCTGGTCGCCCTAATGCAAAGTCAATGGGAGTGAGGAGATAGAAAATTTTTCAAAGTTTTTCACTCGGCCGCCTGGTCCCCTAACTCGAAAATTTTAAAGTGCTCCCATCGGTCCCGGGATAGGGTGGCTGATAGCTGGGAGCCCCCTGAGCACTGCCCCGGTGTTAGTTTTCGGAGAAATGCCTCCGTTGATTTGTTATGATTGTTTTCCCGCCGGCCGCCTGGTCGCCCTAATGCAAAGTCAATGGGAGTGAGGAGATAGAACATTTTTCAAAGTTTTTCACCCGGCCCCAAACGGCTCCAAAACACACTGGGGCTGTGGCTGGGACTCTCACCAGGACTGCCCCCTACTTTATTTCTGGATTAAAAAGCATTCTATATTAATTTTTCGATTTTTGGGACCCGGGACGCCTGGTCACCTAACTCCCCTTCTATCCCTATGGGGGGGGGACGGGGACATCGAAAACGCTCCCATCGCCGCCGAGGCACGCTGCGGGGACTCTCCCTACCATCGCCCCATGCTTCCTTTGAAGAATATATGACGTTTTTCAATTTTCACCGACATTTGAAAATCAAAACTTCAGAACATTTCATAGTTATTCTCAATGGGTTGTCTAGGGGCACACATCTCTAAACTGGGGGAAATGCTCAAAATGATTAAAAAGAAAAACAATGCCCCCAGACCCGGGGGGCTGATAGCTGGGAGCCCCCTGAGCACAGCCCCGGTGATAGTTTTCGGAGAAATGCCCCCGTTGATTTGTTATGATTTTTTTTCCGCCGGCCGCCTGGTCGCCCTAATGTAAAGTCAATGGGAGTGAGGAGATAGAATATTTTTCAAAGTTTTTCACTCGGCCGTCTGGTCCCCTGACTCGAAAATTTTAAAGTGCTCCCATCGGTCCCGGGATAGGGTGGCTGATAGCTGGGAGCCCCCTGAGCACAGCCCCGGTGTTAGTTTTCGGAGAAATGCCCCCGTTGATTTGTTATGATTTTTTTTCCGCCGGCCGCCTGGTCGCCCTAATGTAAAGTCAATGGGAGTGAGGAGATAGAATATTTTTCAAAGTTTTTCACTCGGCCGTCTGGTCCCCTGACTCGAAAATTTTAAAGTGCTCCCATCGGTCCCGGGATAGGGTGGCTGATAGCTGGGAGCCCCCTGAGCACAGCCCCGGTGTTAGTTTTCGGAGAAATGCCCCCGTTGATTTGTTATGATTTTTTTTCCGCCGGCCGCCTGGTCGCCCTAATGTAAAGTCAATGGGAGTGAGGAGATAGAATATTTTTCAAAGTTTTTCACTCGGCCGTCTGGTCCCCTGACTCGAAAATTTTAAAGTGCTCCCATCGGTCCCGGGATAGGGTGGCTGATAGCTGGGAGCCCCCTGAGCACAGCCCCGGTGTTAGTTTTCGGAGAAATGCCCCCGTTGATTTGTTATGATCCGTAGTTGCCGGCCGGCCGCCCGGCATTGCTCTATCGGATGGAGCGTGTGCTGGCTATGGGAGATTTAGCGATTTTCGGAACCGGCCCCGATCGCCCCCCAAACCGGGTGGCCACGAGGTGGGACCCCCCTGAGCACTGCCCCGGTGTTAGTTTTCCGAGAAATGCCCCCGTTGATTTGTTATGATCCGTAGTTGCCGGCCGGCCGCCCGGCATTGCTCTATCGGATGGAGCGTGGGCTGGCTATGGGAGATTTAGCGATTTTCGGAACCGGCCCCGATCGCCCCCCAAACCGGGTGGCCACGAGGTGGGACCCCCCTGAGCACTGCCCCGGTGTTAGTTTTCCGAGAAATGCCCCCGTTGATTTGTTATGATCCGTAGTTGCCGGCCGGCCGCCCGGCAGTGCTCTATCGGATGGAGCGTGGGCTGGCTATGGGAGATTTAGCGATTTTCGGAACCGGCCCCGATCGCCCCCCAAACCGGGTGGCCACGAGGTGGGACCCCCCTGAGCACTGCCCCGGTGTTAGTTTTCCGAGAAATGCCCCCGTTGATTTGTTATGATCCGTAGTTGCCGGCCGGCCGCCCGGCAGTGCTCTATCGGATGGAGCGTGGGCTGGCTATGGGAGATTTAGCGATTTTCGGAACCGGCCCCGATCGCCCCCCAAACCGGGTGGCCACGAGGTGGGACCCCCCTGAGCACTGCCCCGGTGTTAGTTTTCCGAGAAATGCCCCCGTTGATTTGTTATGATCCGTAGTTGCCGGCCGGCCGCCCGGCAGTGCTCTATCGGATGGAGCGTGGGCTGGCTATGGGAGATTTAGCGATTTTCGGAACCGGCCCCGATCGCCCCCCAAACCGGGTGGCCACGAGGTGGGACCCCCCTGAGCACTGCCCCGGTGTTAGTTTTCCGAGAAATGCCCCCGTTGATTTGTTATGATCCGTAGTTGCCGGCCGGCCGCCCGGCATTGCTCTATCGGATGGAGCGTGGGCTGGCTATGGGAGATTTAGCGATTTTCGGAACCGGCCCCGATCGCCCCCCAAACCGGGTGGCCACGAGGTGGGACCCCCCTGAGCACTGCCCCGGTGTTAGTTTTCCGAGAAATGCCCCCGTTGATTTGTTATGATTATTTTTCGCCCAGGCGATGTGCCTTTTCATTTTGTTTTGCACTTTCCTTCATTCCTTGGTGCATGCTACCATCTAACGGACACATTTCGGTACTGCAGTTTGAAAGTAATTTCCCCGTCTAGGGATCTCTCAATGCCCTGGGCTGCGAAAGGAGGGCAAGGACACCCTATGTTCTCATGAGTGCAAAGCCCCCCCGGCTTCAAGGCATTCCAAAAGGAAAACCGGAGACACTGCTGTACACACACACACACACACACACACACACACACACACACACACACACACACACACACAGAGAGAGAGAGAGTAGTCACACAGTGGAATAAACTCCCCAGCGATGTGGTAGAAGCTGAAAGTTGGGGAACATTGTGATGGTCTATATTTCTTGGCAGATAATAAAAGATGCTCTTATCATGCCTCCGTTGATGTGTTATGATCCATAGGTTGCCGGCCGCCCGGCATTGCTCTGATCGGATGGACCGTGGGCTGCCTATGGCAGAGTATGGGCGATTCTTCAGCCGGCCCCGATGGCCCCCCAAACCGGGTGGCCACGAGGTGGGACCCCCCTGAGCACTGCCCCGGTGTTAGTTTTCCGAGAAATGCCCCCGTTGATTTGTTACGATTATTTTTCGCCCAGGCGATGTGCCTTTTCATTTTGTTTTGCACTTTCCTTCATTCCTTGGTGCATGCTGCCATCTAACGGACACATTTCGGTACTGCAGTTTGAAAGTAATTTCCCCGTCTAGGGATCTCTCTCTCGTCTAGGGACACTGCTGTACACACACACACACACACACACACACAGTGAGAGAGAGGGAGAGATAGAGAGAGGGAGAGATAGAGAGAGAGAGGTGGAGAGGGAGAGAGAGGTGGAGATAGAGAGATGGAGATAGAGAGAGATGGAGATAGAGAGAGATGGAGATAGAGAGAGAGATGGTGATAGAGAGATAGAGAGAGAGATGGTGATAGAGAGATGGAGATAGAGAGAGAGATGGTGATAGAGAGAGAGTCGTCACACTCTGGAACAAACTCCCCAGAAGCTGAAAGTTGGGGAACATTATGATGATCTTTATTTCTTGGCAGATAATAAATGATGATCTTACAGAGGGCGACTTACAACACCAGTGCAAACATACAGCGAAGTACAAGGCATCAATCACGACAGAATCCCTTGAGTTAAAGCAGCAGATTCAGAATAACACACGTCCAAACAGACTGGAGAGGACCCTAAAACGAGCACGAAAGGTGTCGAATATGTGGCCTCCTCTCGCTTGTAAACTCTCTCGTGTTCCTGTCGATGGGGTCGGCGGCTCGGGGCAGCGGCCTAGCAGCAGCAGGCAGGCAGGCTGACCTCCAGGGCAGGCAGGCAGGCAGGCAGGGCTGGAAGGCAGGCAGGCAGACCTCCAGGGCTGGAAGGCTGACCTCCAGGGCAGGCAGGCTGACCTCCAGGGCAGGCAGGCAGGCAGGCAGGCAGACCTCCAGGGCAGGCAGGCAGACCTCCAGGGCTGGATAGCAGACCTCCAGGGCAGGCAGGCAGACCTCCAGGGCTGGATAGCAGACCTCCAGGGCAGGCAGGCAGACCTCCAGGGCAGGCAGGCAGACCTCCAGGGCAGGCAGGCAGACCTCCAGGGCTGGATAGCAGACCTCCAGGGCTAACAGGCAGACCTCCAGGGCTGGCAGGCTGACCTCCAGGGCAGGCAGTGCTGCTGCCAGGGCTGGATAGCAGACCTCCAGGGCTGGATAGCAGACCTCCAGGGCAGGCAGGCAGACCTCCAGGGCTGGATAGCAGACCTCCAGGGCAGGCAGGCAGACCTCCAGGGCTGGATAGCAGACCTCCAGGGCAGGCAGTGCTGCTACCAGGGCTGGATAGCAGACCTCCAGGGCTGGATAGCAGACCTCCAGGGCAGGCAGGCAGACCTCCAGGGCTGGATAGCAGACCTCCAGGGCAGGCAGGCAGACCTCCAGGGCAGGCAGGCAGACCTCCAGGGCAGGCAGGCAGACCTCCAGGGCTGGATAGCAGACCTCCAGGGCTGGATAGCAGACCTCCAGGGCAGGCAGGCAGACCTCCAGGGCTGGATAGCAGACCTCCAGGGCAGGCAGGCAGACCTCCAGGGCAGGCAGGCAGACCTCCAGGGCAGGCAGGCAGACCTCCAGGGCTGGATAGCAGACCTCCAGGGCTAACAGGCAGACCTCCAGGGCTGGCAGGCTGACCTCCAGGGCAGGCAGTGCTGCTGCCAGGGCAGGCAGGCAGACCTCCAGGGCAGGCAGTGCTGCTGCCAGGGCAGGCAGGCAGACCTCCAGGGCTAACAGGCAGGCAGGCAGACCTCCAGGGCTGGATAGCAGACCTCCAGGGCTAACAGGCAGGCAGGCAGACCTCCAGGGCTGGATAGCAGACCTCCAGGGCTAACAGGCTGACCTCCAGGGCTAACAGGCAGGCAGGCAGACCTCCAGGGCTGGATAGCAGACCTCCAGGGCTAACAGGCTGACCTCCAGGGCAGGCAGTGCTGCTACCAGGGCAGGCAGGCAGACCTCCAGGGCAGGCAGTGCTGCTGCCAGGGCAGGCAGGCAGACCTCCAGGGCTGGATAGCAGACCTCCAGGGCTAACAGGCAGACCTCCAGGGCTGGATAGCAGACCTCCAGGGCTGGATAGCAGACCTCCAGGGCAGGCAGTGCTGCTACCAGGGCAGGCAGTGCTGCTGCCAGGGCAGGCAGGCAGACCTCCAGGGCAGGCAGTGCTGCTACCAGGGCTGGATAGCAGACCTCCAGGGCTAACAGGCAGGCAGGCAGACCTCCAGGGCTGGATAGCAGACCTCCAGGGCTAACAGGCTGACCTCCAGGCCAGGCAGTGCTGCTGCCAGGGCAGGCAGGCAGACCTCCAGGGCAGGCAGTGCTGCTACCAGGGCAGGCAGTGCTGCTACCAGGGCTGGAAGGCAGACCTCCAGGGCTAACAGGCAGACCTCCAGGGCAGGCAGGCAGACCTCCAGGGCAGGCAGGCAGACCTCCAGGGCTGGATAGCTGACCTCCAGGGCTAACAGGCAGACCTCCAGGGCTGGCAGGCTGACCTCCAGGGCAGGCAGTGCTGCTGCCAGGGCAGGCAGGCAGACCTCCAGGGCTAACAGGCAGGCAGGCAGACCTCCAGGGCTGGATAGCAGACCTCCAGGGCTAACAGGCAGGCAGGCAGACCTCCAGGGCTGGATAGCAGACCTCCAGGGCTAACAGGCTGACCTCCAGGGCTAACAGGCAGGCAGGCAGACCTCCAGGGCTGGATAGCAGACCTCCAGGGCTAACAGGCTGACCTCCAGGGCAGGCAGTGCTGCTACCAGGGCAGGCAGGCAGACCTCCAGGGCAGGCAGGCAGACCTCCAGGGCTGGAGATAGCAGACCTCCAGGGCTAACAGGCAGACCTCCAGGGCTGGATAGCAGACCTCCAGGGCTGGATAGCAGACCTCCAGGGCAGGCAGTGCTGCTACCAGGGCAGGCAGTGCTGCTGCCAGGGCAGGCAGGCAGACCTCCAGGGCAGGCAGTGCTGCTACCAGGGCTGGATAGCAGACCTCCAGGGCTAACAGGCAGGCAGGCAGACCTCCAGGGCTGGATAGCAGACCTCCAGGGCTAACAGGCTGACCTCCAGGCCAGGCAGTGCTGCTGCCAGGGCAGGCAGGCAGACCTCCAGGGCAGGCAGTGCTGCTACCAGGGCAGGCAGTGCTGCTACCAGGGCTGGAAGGCAGACCTCCAGGGCTAACAGGCAGACCTCCAGGGCAGGCAGGCAGACCTCCAGGGCAGGCAGGCAGACCTCCAGGGCTGGATAGCTGACCTCCAGGGCTAACAGGCAGACCTCCAGGGCTGGCAGGCTGACCTCCAGGGCAGGCAGTGCTGCTGCCAGGGCAGGCAGGCAGACCTCCAGGGCTAACAGGCAGGCAGGCAGACCTCCAGGGCTGGATAGCAGACCTCCAGGGCTAACAGGCAGGCAGGCAGACCTCCAGGGCTGGATAGCAGACCTCCAGGGCTAACAGGCTGACCTCCAGGGCTAACAGGCAGGCAGGCAGACCTCCAGGGCTGGATAGCAGACCTCCAGGGCTAACAGGCTGACCTCCAGGGCAGGCAGTGCTGCTACCAGGGCAGGCAGGCAGACCTCCAGGGCAGGCAGTGCTGCTGCCAGGGCAGGCAGGCAGACCTCCAGGGCTGGATAGCAGACCTCCAGGGCTAACAGGCAGACCTCCAGGGCTGGATAGCAGACCTCCAGGGCTGGATAGCAGACCTCCAGGGCAGGCAGTGCTGCTACCAGGGCAGGCAGTGCTGCTGCCAGGGCAGGCAGGCAGACCTCCAGGGCAGGCAGTGCTGCTACCAGGGCTGGATAGCAGACCTCCAGGGCTAACAGGCAGGCAGGCAGACCTCCAGGGCTGGATAGCAGACCTCCAGGGCTAACAGGCTGACCTCCAGGCCAGGCAGTGCTGCTGCCAGGGCAGGCAGGCAGACCTCCAGGGCAGGCAGTGCTGCTACCAGGGCAGGCAGTGCTGCTACCAGGGCTGGAAGGCAGACCTCCAGGGCTAACAGGCAGACCTCCAGGGCAGGCAGGCAGACCTCCAGGGCAGGCAGGCAGACCTCCAGGGCTGGATAGCTGACCTCCAGGGCTAACAGGCAGACCTCCAGGGCTGGCAGGCTGACCTCCAGGGCAGGCAGTGCTGCTGCCAGGGCAGGCAGGCAGACCTCCAGGGCTAACAGGCAGGCAGGCAGACCTCCAGGGCTGGATAGCAGACCTCCAGGGCTAACAGGCAGGCAGGCAGACCTCCAGGGCTGGATAGCAGACCTCCAGGGCTAACAGGCTGACCTCCAGGGCTAACAGGCAGGCAGGCAGACCTCCAGGGCTGGATAGCAGACCTCCAGGGCTAACAGGCTGACCTCCAGGGCAGGCAGTGCTGCTACCAGGGCAGGCAGGCAGACCTCCAGGGCAGGCAGGCAGACCTCCAGGGCTGGATAGCAGACCTCCAGGGCTAACAGGCAGACCTCCAGGGCTGGATAGCAGACCTCCAGGGCTGGATAGCAGACCTCCAGGGCAGGCAGTGCTGCTACCAGGGCAGGCAGTGCTGCTGCCAGGGCAGGCAGGCAGACCTCCAGGGCAGGCAGTGCTGCTACCAGGGCTGGATAGCAGACCTCCAGGGCTAACAGGCAGGCAGGCAGACCTCCAGGGCTGGATAGCAGACCTCCAGGGCTAACAGGCTGACCTCCAGGCCAGGCAGTGCTGCTGCCAGGGCAGGCAGGCAGACCTCCAGGGCAGGCAGTGCTGCTACCAGGGCAGGCAGTGCTGCTACCAGGGCTGGAAGGCAGACCTCCAGGGCTAACAGGCAGACCTCCAGGGCAGGCAGGCAGACCTCCAGGGCAGGCAGGCAGACCTCCAGGGCTGGATAGCTGACCTCCAGGGCTAACAGGCAGACCTCCAGGGCTGGCAGGCTGACCTCCAGGGCAGGCAGTGCTGCTGCCAGGGCAGGCAGGCAGACCTCCAGGGCTAACAGGCAGGCAGGCAGACCTCCAGGGCTGGATAGCAGACCTCCAGGGCTAACAGGCAGGCAGGCAGACCTCCAGGGCTAACAGGCAGACCTCCAGGGCAGGCAGGCAGACCTCCAGGGCAGGCAGGCAGACCTCCAGGGCTGGATAGCAGACCTCCAGGGCTAACAGGCAGACCTCCAGGGCTGGATAGCAGACCTCCAGGGCTGGATAGCAGACCTCCAGGGCAGGCAGTGCTGCTACCAGGGCAGGCAGTGCTGCTGCCAGGGCAGGCAGGCAGACCTCCAGGGCAGGCAGTGCTGCTACCAGGGCTGGATAGCAGACCTCCAGGGCTG
>NW_027102708.1:65000-90000 GCF_036373705.1 Amia ocellicauda | reverse complement strand
TGTCGCGCAACACGGAGGTTATATGTCAGAGCCCGTACGCCCCCCGCACTCACCCTTAAAGGCCGGGACAGCCCTTGGGGTTCCTGCCGGGGGCGGGCAGCATACATATTCCGTCTCGTGGCAGCCACCGGAGATATGTCAGAGCCCGTACGCCCCCCGCACTCACCCTTAAAGGCCGGGACAGCCCTTGGGGTTCCTGCCGGGGGGCGGGCAGCATACATATGTCCGTTCCGTGGGAGCCACCGGAGATATGTCAGAGCCCGTACGCCCCCCGCACTCACCCTTAAAGGCCCGCAAGCCCTTGGGGTTCCTGCCGGGGGCGGGCAGCATACATATGTCCGTTCCGTGGGAGCCACCGGAGATATGTCAGAGCCCGTACGCCCCCCGCACTCACCCTTAAAGGCCCGCAAGCCCTTGGGGTTCCTGCCGGGGGCGGGCAGCATACATATGTCCGTTCCGTGTGAGCCACCGGAGATATGTCAGAGCCCGTACGCCCCCCGCACTCACCCTTAAAGGCCCGCAAGCCCTTGGGGTTCCTGCCGGGGGCGGGCAGCATACATATGTCCGTTCCGTGGGAGCCACCGGAGATATGTCAGAGCCCGTACGCCCCCCGCACTCACCCTTAAAGGCCCGCAAGCCCTTGGGGTTCCTGCCGGGGGCGGGCAGCATACATATGTCCGTTCCGTGGGAACCACCGGGGAGATGTCAGAGCCCGTGAAACCCCGAAAGACAGACCCTTAAAGGCCCGCAAGCCCTTGGGGTGAACGTCTGGGGCGGGCAGCATACATACACCCCGGTCGGGAACCACAGGGAGGTGAGGTCAGAGCCCGTGAAACCCCGAAAGACAGACCCTTAAAGGCCCGCAAGCCCTTGGGGTGAACGTCTGGGGCGGGCAGCATACACACTCTCCACGGCGGGCCGCGAAGACTTAGCGGGCGCAGCCGCCGGAGCGGGCCGCCGACGAGGCCTGAAACGCGGGGTGCGGCCGGGACCGTTCCCCCCCTTGCATTTCGCTGGATGATCAGACAGTCGCAAAGAACCGTCTGAAAATCCCGGGCCAAGTCCAGAAAGTGTCCGTAAAAGAGCTAGCGGGGCCCAGCCACTTTCCTCCAGCAAGTGCCCTTAGCTCAGTTTTGACCTCTCTCATTGCACTAAGTGTCTTCAAAAACCCAGTTCCTGTATTTCCCCCGGCACCGTAGAGAAATGCTGACAGCCTGGAACACTGTGGCGGCTGCACACGGCACTCCCATGCCCGCCGCGAGCAGCCTAGCCCCGCCTCAGACCCGCGAGAACCGCCCATCGGCACACGGCCCGCTGTGCGCCCGAGCCGTTTGGTGTAAAAACTGTCCAAAAGTGGTTTCGACCACTTAGGAACATCGTAGAGACTCGAAATAAAAAGGATTTTGTTGGAAAAGCGATTCTGAGGAAGGCTGTGTTAAAATTAATTTCGGGAAATGTCGTTTACCCCCCCCCAAATGGCTCCGAAGTACCCCCCCCCCACCCCCCCCCTAAAAAACCGTGTTCCGGGGGTTTTTCGAGAAAACAAACACACGGGGTATATAGAGGGGACTGAGACGAATCGAATGACGTGCTTTGCAAAGAAATCGGGGGCTCACAGCCCCCCCAGGAGAGGTTCAAAAGTCGGAGGACTGGTCACCTAACTCCCATTGAAGTCAATGGGGGAAAAATGAAAACTGTCAAAAAGGCTTAAAATGGTTCAAAAACCCACTGGGGCAGTAGATAATCATCCTATTTGAATTTTAAAAGTCTTAGTTTGGCGAAAAAATACCTTTTAATAATTGTTTTAGGGGTCAGAAAAATCAGCTCCGGCTGCCTGGTCACCTAGGGGAGATAGAAAATTTTTCTAAGTTTTTCACTCGGCCGCCTGGTCCCCTAACTCGAAAATTTTAAAGTGCTCCCATCGGTCCCGGGATAGGGTGGCTGATAGCTGGGAGCCCCCTGAGCACTGCCCCGGTGTTAGTTTTCGGAGAAATGCCCCCGTTGATTTGTTATGATTTTTTTTCCGCCGGCCGCCTGGTCGCCCTAATGCAAAGTCAATGGGAGTGAGGAGATAGAAAATTTTTCAAAGTTTTTCACTCGGCCGCCTGGTCCCCTGACTCGAAAATTTTAAAGTGCTCCCATCGGTCCCGGGATAGGGTGGCTGATAGCTGGGAGCCCCCTGAGCACAGCCCCGGTGTTAGTTTTCGGAGAAATGCCCCCGTTGATTTGTTATGATTTTTTTTCCGCCGGCCGCCTGGTCGCCCTAATGTAAAGTCAATGGGAGTGAGGAGATAGAACATTTTTCAAAGTTTTTCACCCGGCCCCAAACGGCTCCAAAACACACTGGGGCTGTGGCTGGGACTCTCACCAGGACTGCCCCCTACTTTATTTCTGGATTAAAAAGCATTCTATATTAATTTTTCGATTTTTGGGACCCGGGACGCCTGGTCACCTAACTCCCCTTCTATCCCTATGGGGGGGGGACGGGGACATCGAAAACGCTCCCATCGCCGCCGAGGCACGCTGCGGGGACTCTCCCTACCATCGCCCCATGCTTCCTTTGAAGAATATATGACGTTTTTCAATTTTCACCGACATTTGAAAATCAAAACTTCAGAACATTTCATAGTTATTCTCAATGGGTTGTCTAGGGGCACACATCTCTAAACTGGGGGAAATGCTCAAAATGATTAAAAAGAAAAACAATGCCCCCAGACCCGGGGGGCTGATAGCTGGGAGCCCCCTGAGCACAGCCCCGGTGTTAGTTTTCGGAGAAATGCCCCCGTTGATTTGTTATGATTTTTTTTCCGCCGGCCGCCTGGTCGCCCTAATGTAAAGTCAATGGGAGTGAGGAGATAGAATATTTTTCAAAGTTTTTCACTCGGCCGTCTGGTCCCCTGACTCGAAAATTTTAAAGTGCTCCCATCGGTCCCGGGATAGGGTGGCTGATAGCTGGGAGCCCCCTGAGCACAGCCCCGGTGTTAGTTTTCGGAGAAATGCCCCCGTTGATTTGTTATGATTTTTTTTCCGCCGGCCGCCTGGTCGCCCTAATGTAAAGTCAATGGGAGTGAGGAGATAGAATATTTTTCAAAGTTTTTCACTCGGCCGTCTGGTCCCCTGACTCGAAAATTTTAAAGTGCTCCCATCGGTCCCGGGATAGGGTGGCTGATAGCTGGGAGCCCCCTGAGCACAGCCCCGGTGTTAGTTTTCGGAGAAATGCCCCCGTTGATTTGTTATGATTTTTTTTCCGCCGGCCGCCTGGTCGCCCTAATGTAAAGTCAATGGGAGTGAGGAGATAGAATATTTTTCAAAGTTTTTCACTCGGCCGTCTGGTCCCCTGACTCGAAAATTTTAAAGTGCTCCCATCGGTCCCAGACCCGGGTGGCCACGAGGTGGGACCCCCCTGAGCACTGCCCCGGTGTTAGTTTTCGGAGAAATGCCCCCGTTGATTTGTTATGATTTTTTTTCCGCCGGCCGCCTGGTCGCCCTAATGTAAAGTCAATGGGAGTGAGGAGATAGAATATTTTTCAAAGTTTTTCACTCGGCCGTCTGGTCCCCTGACTCGAAAATTTTAAAGTGCTCCCATCGGTCCCAGACCCGGGTGGCCACGAGGTGGGACCCCCCTGAGCACTGCCCCGGTGTTAGTTTTCGGAGAAATGCCCCCGTTGATTTGTTATGATCCGTAGTTGCCGGCCGGCCGCCCGGCATTGCTCTATCGGATGGAGCGTGGGCTGGCTATGGGAGATTTAGCGATTTTCGGAACCGGCCCCGATCGCCCCCCAAACCGGGTGGCCACGAGGTGGGACCCCCCTGAGCACTGCCCCGGTGTTAGTTTTCGGAGAAATGCCCCCGTTGATTTGTTATGATCCGTAGTTGCCGGCCGGCCGCCCGGCATTGCTCTATCGGATGGAGCGTGGGCTGGCTATGGGAGATTTAGCGATTTTCGGAACCGGCCCCGATCGCCCCCCAAACCGGGTGGCCACGAGGTGGGACCCCCCTGAGCACTGCCCCGGTGTTAGTTTTCCGAGAAATGCCCCCGTTGATTTGTTATGATCCGTAGTTGCCGGCCGGCCGCCCGGCAGTGCTCTATCGGATGGAGCGTGGGCTGGCTATGGGAGATTTAGCGATTTTCGGAACCGGCCCCGATCGCCCCCCAAACCGGGTGGCCACGAGGTGGGACCCCCCTGAGCACTGCCCCGGTGTTAGTTTTCCGAGAAATGCCCCCGTTGATTTGTTATGATCCGTAGTTGCCGGCCGGCCGCCCGGCAGTGCTCTATCGGATGGAGCGTGGGCTGGCTATGGGAGATTTAGCGATTTTCGGAACCGGCCCCGATCGCCCCCCAAACCGGGTGGCCACGAGGTGGGACCCCCCTGAGCACTGCCCCGGTGTTAGTTTTCGGAGAAATGCCCCCGTTGATTTGTTATGATCCGTAGTTGCCGGCCGGCCGCCCGGCAGTGCTCTATCGGATGGAGCGTGGGCTGGCTATGGGAGATTTAGCGATTTTCGGAACCGGCCCCGATCGCCCCCCAAACCGGGTGGCCACGAGGTGGGACCCCCCTGAGCACTGCCCCGGTGTTAGTTTTCGGAGAAATGCCCCCGTTGATTTGTTATGATCCGTAGTTGCCGGCCGGCCGCCCGGCAGTGCTCTATCGGATGGAGCGTGGGCTGGCTATGGGAGATTTAGCGATTTTCGGAACCGGCCCCGATCGCCCCCCAAACCGGGTGGCCACGAGGTGGGACCCCCCTGAGCACTGCCCCGGTGTTAGTTTTCCGAGAAATGCCCCCGTTGATTTGTTATGATCCGTAGTTGCCGGCCGGCCGCCCGGCAGTGCTCTATCGGATGGAGCGTGGGCTGGCTATGGGAGATTTAGCGATTTTCGGAACCGGCCCCGATCGCCCCCCAAACCGGGTGGCCACGAGGTGGGACCCCCCTGAGCACTGCCCCGGTGTTAGTTTTCCGAGAAATGCCCCCGTTGATTTGTTATGATCCGTAGTTGCCGGCCGGCCGCCCGGCAGTGCTCTATCGGATGGAGCGTGGGCTGGCTATGGGAGATTTAGCGATTTTCGGAACCGGCCCCGATCGCCCCCCAAACCGGGTGGCCACGAGGTGGGACCCCCCTGAGCACTGCCCCGGTGTTAGTTTTCCGAGAAATGCCCCCGTTGATTTGTTATGATCCGTAGTTGCCGGCCGGCCGCCCGGCAGTGCTCTATCGGATGGAGCGTGGGCTGGCTATGGGAGATTTAGCGATTTTCGGAACCGGCCCCGATCGCCCCCCAAACCGGGTGGCCACGAGGTGGGACCCCCCTGAGCACTGCCCCGGTGTTAGTTTTCGGAGAAATGCCCCCGTTGATTTGTTATGATCCGTAGTTGCCGGCCGGCCGCCCGGCAGTGCTCTATCGGATGGAGCGTGGGCTGGCTATGGGAGATTTAGCGATTTTCGGAACCGGCCCCGATCGCCCCCCAAACCGGGTGGCCACGAGGTGGGACCCCCCTGAGCACTGCCCCGGTGTTAGTTTTCGGAGAAATGCCCCCGTTGATTTGTTATGATCCGTAGTTGCCGGCCGGCCGCCCGGCATTGCTCTATCGGATGGAGCGTGGGCTGGCTATGGGAGATTTAGCGATTTTCGGAACCGGCCCCGATCGCCCCCCAAACCGGGTGGCCACGAGGTGGGACCCCCCTGAGCACTGCCCCGGTGTTAGTTTTCGGAGAAATGCCCCCGTTGATTTGTTACGATTATTTTTCGCCCAGGCGATGTGCCTTTTCATTTTGTTTTGCACTTTCCTTCATTCCTTGGTGCATGCTACCATCTAACGGACACATTTCGGTACTGCAGTTTGAAAGTAATTTCCCCGTCTAGGGATCTCTCTCTCGTCTAGGGACACTGCTGTACACACACACACACACACACACACACACACACACACACACACACACACACACACACACACACAGTGAGAGAGAGGGAGAGATAGAGAGAGAGAGAGGTGGAGAGGGAGAGAGAGGTGGAGATAGAGAGATGGAGATAGAGATGGAGATAGAGAGAGATGGAGATAGAGAGAGAGATGGAGATGGAGAGAGAGATGGTGATAGAGAGATAGAGATAGAGAGAGAGATGGTGATAGAGAGAGAGATGGTGATAGAGAGATGGAGATAGAGAGAGAGATGGTGATAGAGAGAGAGTCGTCACACTCTGGAACAAACTCCCCAGAAGCTGAAAGTTGGGGAACATTATGATGATCTTTATTTCTTGGCAGATAATAAATGATGATCTTACAGAGGGCGACTTACAACACCAGTGCAAACATACAGCGAAGGACAAGGCATCAATCGCGACAGAATCCCTTGAGTTAAAGCAGCAGATTCAGAATAACACACGTCAAAACAGACTGGAGACTAAAACGAGCACGAAAGGTGTCGAATATGTGGCCTCCTCTCGCTTGTAAACTCTCTCGTGTTCCTGTCGATGGGGTCGGCGGCTCGGGGCAGCGGCCTAGCAGCAGCAGGCAGGCCACCCGGCTGCCTGGGGCTGACCTCCGGGGCAGGCAGGCAGGCTGACCTCCAGGGCAGGCAGGCAGGCAGGCAGGCAGACCTCCAGGGCTAACAGGCTGACCTCCAGGGCTGGCAGGCTGACCTCCAGGGCTGGAAGGCAGGATGGCAGACCTCCAGGGCAGGCAGGCAGGCAGGCAGGCAGGCAGGCAGACCTCCAGGGCTGGCAGGGAGACCTCCAGGGCTGGCAGGCAGGCAGGCAGGGCTGTGTGGCTGGGGAGGGCAGGCTGGCAGGCAGGTAGGCCGTGCTGCTGCCAGGGCTGGAAGGCTGACCTCCAGGGCAGGCAGGCAGGCAGACCTCCAGGGCAGGCAGGCAGGTAGGCCGTGCTGCTGCCAGGGCTGGCAGGCTGACCTCCAGGGCAGGCAGGCAGGCAGGCAGACCTCCAGGGCTGGCAGGCTGACCTCCAGGGCAGGCAGGCAGGCAGGCAGGCAGACCTCCAGGGCTAACAGGCTGACCTCCAGGGCTGGCAGGCTGACCTCCAGGGCTGGAAGGCAGGATGGCAGACCTCCAGGGCAGGCAGGCAGGCAGGCAGGCAGGCAGGCAGACCTCCAGGGCTGGCAGGGAGACCTCCAGGGCTGGCAGGCAGGCAGGCAGGGCTGTGTGGCTGGGGAGGGCAGGCTGGCAGGCAGGTAGGCCGTGCTGCTGCCAGGGCTGGAAGGCTGACCTCCAGGGCAGGCAGGCAGGCAGACCTCCAGGGCAGGCAGGCAGGTAGGCCGTGCTGCTGCCAGGGCTGGCAGGCTGACCTCCAGGGCAGGCAGGCAGGCAGGCAGACCTCCAGGGCTGGCAGGCTGACCTCCAGGGCAGGCAGGCAGGCAGGCAGGCAGACCTCCAGGGCTAACAGGCTGACCTCCAGGGCTGGCAGGCTGACCTCCAGGGCTGGAAGGCAGGATGGCAGACCTCCAGGGCAGGCAGGCAGGCAGGCAGGCAGGCAGGCAGACCTCCAGGGCTGGCAGGGAGACCTCCAGGGCTGGCAGGCAGGCAGGCAGGGCTGTGTGGCTGGGGAGGGCAGGCTGGCAGGCAGGTAGGCCGTGCTGCTGCCAGGGCTGGAAGGCTGACCTCCAGGGCAGGCAGGCAGGCAGACCTCGAGGGCAGGCAGGCAGGTAGGCCGTGCTGCTACCAGGGCAGGCAGGCAGACCTCCAGGGCTAACAGGCTGACCTCCAGGGCAGGCAGTGCTGCTACCAGGGCTGGATAGCAGACCTCCAGGGCTGGATAGCAGACCTCCAGGGCTAACAGGCAGACCTCCAGGGCTGGCAGGCAGGCAGGCAGACCTCCAGGGCAGGCAGTGCTGCTACCAGGGCTGGATAGCAGACCTCCAGGGCAGGCAGTGCTGCTACCAGGGCAGGCAGTGCTGCTGCCAGGGCTGGATGGCAGGCAGGCAGACCTCCAGGGCTAACAGGCTGACCTCCAGGGCAGGCAGGCAGACCTCCAGGGCTAACAGGCTGACCTCCAGGGCAGGCAGTGCTGCTACCAGGGCAGGCAGGCTGTCCTCCAGGGCTGGATAGCAGACCTCCAGGGCAGGCAGTGCTGCCACCAGGGCAGGCAGGCTGTCCTCCAGGGCTGGATAGCAGACCTCCAGGGCAGGCAGTGCTGCTACCAGGGCAGGCAGGCTGTCCTCCAGGGCTGGATAGCAGACCTCCAGGGCAGGCAGTGCTGCTACCAGGGCAGGCAGTGCTGCTGCCAGGGCTGGATGGCAGGCAGGCAGACCTCCAGGGCTGGATAGCAGACCTCCAGGGCTAACAGGCTGACCTCCAGGGCTGGCAGGCTGACCTCCAGGGCTGGAAGGCAGGATGGCAGACCTCCAGGGCAGGCAGGCAGGCAGGCAGGCAGGCAGGCAGACCTCCAGGGCTGGCAGGGAGACCTCCAGGGCTGGCAGGCAGGCAGGCAGGGCTGTGTGGCTGGGGAGGGCAGGCTGGCAGGCAGGTAGGCCGTGCTGCTGCCAGGGCTGGAAGGCTGACCTCCAGGGCAGGCAGGCAGGCAGACCTCGAGGGCAGGCAGGCAGGTAGGCCGTGCTGCTACCAGGGCAGGCAGGCAGACCTCCAGGGCTAACAGGCTGACCTCCAGGGCAGGCAGTGCTGCTACCAGGGCTGGATAGCAGACCTCCAGGGCTGGATAGCAGACCTCCAGGGCTAACAGGCAGACCTCCAGGGCTGGCAGGCAGGCAGGCAGACCTCCAGGGCAGGCAGTGCTGCTACCAGGGCTGGATAGCAGACCTCCAGGGCAGGCAGTGCTGCTACCAGGGCAGGCAGTGCTGCTGCCAGGGCTGGATGGCAGGCAGGCAGACCTCCAGGGCTAACAGGCTGACCTCCAGGGCAGGCAGGCAGACCTCCAGGGCTAACAGGCTGACCTCCAGGGCAGGCAGTGCTGCTACCAGGGCAGGCAGGCTGTCCTCCAGGGCTGGATAGCAGACCTCCAGGGCAGGCAGTGCTGCCACCAGGGCAGGCAGGCTGTCCTCCAGGGCTAACAGGCAGACCTCCAGGGCTAACAGGCAGACCTCCAGGGCAGGCAGGCAGACCTCCAGGGCAGGCAGTGCTGCTACCAGGGCTGGATAGCAGACCTCCAGGGCTAACAGGCAGACCTCCAGGGCTGGCAGTGCTGCTACCAGGGCTGGATAGCAGACCTCCAGGGCTGGATAGCAGACCTCCAGGGCTAACAGGCAGACCTCCAGGGCAGGCAGGCAGACCTCCAGGGCTGGATAGCTGACCTCCAGGGCTGGATAGCAGACCTCCAGGGCTAACAGGCTGACCTCCAGGGCTAACAGGCAGACCTCCAGGGCAGGCAGGCAGACCTCCAGGGCAGGCAGTGCTGCTACCAGGGCTGGATAGCAGACCTCCAGGGCTAACAGGCAGACCTCCAGGGCTGGAAGGCAGGCAGTGCTGCTACCAGGGCAGGCAGGCTGTCCTCCAGGGCTGGAAGGCAGACCTCCAGGGCAGGCAGGCAGACCTCCAGGGCAGGCAGTGCTGCTACCAGGGCTGGATAGCAGACCTCCAGGGCTGGATAGCAGACCTCCAGGGCTAACAGGCAGACCTCCAGGGCTGGCAGGCTGACCTCCAGGGCAGGCAGGCAGGCAGGCAGACCTCCAGGGCTGGATAGCTGACCTCCAGGGCTGGATAGCAGACCTCCAGGGCTAACAGGCTGACCTCCAGGGCTAACAGGCAGACCTCCAGGGCAGGCAGGCAGACCTCCAGGGCAGGCAGTGCTGCTACCAGGGCTGGATAGCAGACCTCCAGGGCTAACAGGCAGACCTCCAGGGCTGGAAGGCAGGCAGTGCTGCTACCAGGGCAGGCAGGCTGTCCTCCAGGGCTGGAAGGCAGACCTCCAGGGCAGGCAGGCAGACCTCCAGGGCAGGCAGTGCTGCTACCAGGGCTGGATAGCAGACCTCCAGGGCTGGAAGGCAGGCAGGCAGACCTCCAGGGCAGGCAGTGCTGCTACCAGGGCTGGATAGCAGACCTCCAGGGCTGGAAGGCAGACCTCCAGGGCAGGCAGGCAGACCTCCAGGGCAGGCAGTGCTGCTACCAGGGCTGGATAGCAGACCTCCAGGGCTGGAAGGCAGGCAGGCAGACCTCCAGGGCAGGCAGTGCTGCTACCAGGGCTGGATAGCAGACCTCCAGGGCTAACAGGCAGACCTCCAGGGCAGGCAGTGCTGCTACCAGGGCTGGATAGCAGACCTCCAGGGCTAACAGGCAGACCTCCAGGGCTGGAAGGCAGGCAGTGCTGCTACCAGGGCAGGCAGGCTGTCCTCCAGGGCTGGAAGGCAGACCTCCAGGGCAGGCAGGCAGACCTCCAGGGCAGGCAGTGCTGCTACCAGGGCTGGATAGCAGACCTCCAGGGCTGGAAGGCAGGCAGGCAGACCTCCAGGGCAGGCAGTGCTGCTACCAGGGCTGGATAGCAGACCTCCAGGGCTAACAGGCAGACCTCCAGGGCTGGCAGTGCTGCTACCAGGGCTGGATAGCAGACCTCCAGGGCTGGATAGCAGACCTCCAGGGCTAACAGGCAGACCTCCAGGGCTGGCAGGCTGACCTCCAGGGCAGGCAGGCAGGCAGGCAGACCTCCAGGGCTGGATAGCTGACCTCCAGGGCTGGAAGGCAGACCTCCAGGGCTGGCAGGCTGACCTCCAGGGCAGGCAGGCCGGGCCCCCGGTGCTGCATCTCGGCCGCTGCCTGGGGCGGACCGGCCCGGGTGCCCTTGCGCTTTTTCGACACCAGGGGGCAGTTGGGTGCCATTCCGTCCCTCGTGTGGCGAAATGGCGGTACTGCACCTCCGCCTTTTTGCTGGAGAAAGTCCGCAGTCGGGACAATGCGCCACACGGTCCGTCGGCAGGAGGCCCGGGCCCGGGCACAACTCCCCGGTGGGGACGGACGCCGGGCTGGAGCTTCCCTTCAGCACACACACTCACTCACTCACTCTCTGACCGACCGACCGACCGACGGCTCCCAGCGCTCAGCCTGCAGGGCTACACACCCCGGTGGGTGCGGGCTCCGGGCTGGAGCTCTCCTTCAGCACACACACTCACTCTCTGACCGACCGAACGACCGACGGCTCCCAGCGCTCAGTCAGCAGGCCTACTCCTCCCCGGTGGGGACGGACGCCGGGCTGGAGCTTTCCTTCAGCACACACACTCACTGACTGACCGACCGACGGCTCCCAGCGCTCAGCCTGCAGGGCTACACACCCCGGTGGGTGCGGGCTCCGGGCTGGAGCTCTCCTTCAGCACACACACTCACTGACTGACCGACCGAACGACCGACGGCTCCCAGCGCTCAGCCTGCAGGGCTACACCTCCCCGGTGGGTGCGGGCTCCGGGCTGGAGCTTCCCTTCAGCACACACACTCACTCTCTGACCGACCGACCGACCGACGGCTCCCAGCGCTCAGCCTGCAGGGCTACACCTCCCCGGTGGGTGCGGGCTCCGGGCTGGAGCACACACACTCACTGACTGACCGACCGAACGACCGACGGCTCCCAGCGCTCAGCCTGCAGGGCTACACCTCCCCGGTGGGTGCGGGCTCCGGGCTGGAGCTCTCCTTCAGCACACACACTCACTCTCTGACCGACCGAACGACCGACGGCTCCCAGCGCTCAGTCAGCAGGCCTACACCTCCCCGGTGGGTGCGGGCTCCGGGCTGGAGCTTTCCTTCAGCACACACACTCACTGACTGACCGACCGAACGACCGACGGCTCCCAGCGCTCGGCCTGCAGGGCTACACCTCACCGGTGGGTGCGGGCTCCGCGCTGGAGCTTTCCTTCAGCACTCACTGACCGACGGCTCCCGGCGCTCAGCCTGCAGGGCTACACCTCCCCGGTGGGTGCGGGCTCCGCGCTGGAGCTTTCCTTCAGCACTCACTGACCGACGGCTCCCGGCGCTCAGCCTGCAGGGCTACACCTCCCCGGTGGGTGCGGGCTCCGCGCTGGAGCTTTCCTTCAGCACTCACTGACCGACGGCTCCCGGCGCTCAGCCTGCAGGGCTACACCTCCCCGGTGGGTGCGGGCTCCGCGCTGGAGCTTTCCTTCAGCACTCACTGACCGACGGCTCCCGGCGCTCAGCCTGCAGGGCTACACCTCCCCGGTGGGTGCGGGCTCCGCGCTGGAGCTTTCCTTCAGCACTCACTGACCGACGGCTCCCGGCGCTCAGCCTGCAGGGCTACACCTCCCCGGTGGGTGCGGGCTCCGCGCTGGAGCTTTCCTTCAGCACTCACTGACCGACGGCTCCCGGCGCTCAGCCTGCAGGGCTACACCTCCCCGGTGGGTGCGGGCTCCGCGCTGGAGCTTTCCTTCAGCACTCACTGACCGACGGCTCCCGGCGCTCAGCCTGCAGGGCTACACCTCCCCGGTGGGTGCGGGCTCCGCGCTGGAGCTTTCCTTCAGCACTCACTGACCGACGGCTCCCGGCGCTCAGCCTGCAGGGCTACACCTCCCCGGTGGGTGCGGGCTCCGCGCTGGAGCTTTCCTTCAGCACTCACTGACCGACGGCTCCCGGCGCTCAGCCTGCAGGGCTACACCTCCCCGGTGGGTGCGGGCTCCGCGCTGGAGCTTTCCTTCAGCACTCACTGACCGACGGCTCCCGGCGCTCAGCCTGCAGGGCTACACCTCCCCGGTGGGTGCGGGCTCCGCGCTGGAGCTTTCCTTCAGCACTCACTGACCGACGGCTCCCGGCGCTCAGCCTGCAGGGCTACACCTCCCCGGTGGGTGCGGGCTCCGCGCTGGAGCTTTCCTTCAGCACTCACTGACCGACGGCTCCCGGCGCTCAGCCTGCAGGGCTACACCTCCCCGGTGGGTGCGGGCTCCGCGCTGGAGCTTTCCTTCAGCACTCACTGACCGACGGCTCCCGGCGCTCAGCCTGCAGGGCTACACCTCCCCGGTGGGTGCGGGCTCCGCGCTGGAGCTTTCCTTCAGCACTCACTGACCGACGGCTCCCGGCGCTCAGCCTGCAGGGCTACACCTCCCCGGTGGGTGCGGGCTCCGCGCTGGAGCTTTCCTTCAGCACTCACTGACCGACGGCTCCCGGCGCTCAGCCTGCAGGGCTACACCTCCCCGGTGGGTGCGGGCTCCGCGCTGGAGCTTTCCTTCAGCACTCACTGACCGACGGCTCCCGGCGCTCAGCCTGCAGGGCTACACCTCCCCGGTGGGTGCGGGCTCCGCGCTGGAGCTTTCCTTCAGCACTCACTGACCGACGGCTCCCGGCGCTCAGCCTGCAGGGCTACACCTCCCCGGTGGGTGCGGGCTCCGCGCTGGAGCTTTCCTTCAGCACTCACTGACCGACGGCTCCCGGCTCCCAGCGCTCCGTCAGCAGGAGGCCCGGGCCCGGGCTCGCTCCGGCCCCCTCGCGCCTGGTCACCCAACTCCCCTTCCATCCCTATGGGGCGGGGGGACGGGGACATCGAAAACGCTCCCATCGCCGCCGAGGCACGCTGCGGGGACTCTCCCTACCATCGCCCCATGCTTCCTTTGAAGAATATATGACGTTTTTCAATTTTCACCGACATTTGAAAATCAAAACTTCAGAACATTTCATAGTTATTCTCAATGGGTTGTCTAGGGGCACACATCTCTAAACTGGGGGAAATGCTCAAAATGATTAAAAAGAAAAACAATGCCCCCAGACCCGGGGGGCTGATAGCTGGGAGGCCCCTGAGCACTGCCCCGGTGTTAGTTTTCGGAGAAATGCCTCCGTTGATTTGTTATGATTTTTTTTCCGCCGGCCGCCTGGTCGCCCTAATGTAAAGTCAATGGGAGTGAGGAGATAGAATATTTTTCAAAGTTTTTCACTCGGCCGTCTGGTCCCCTGACTCGAAAATTTTAAAGTGCTCCCATCGGTCCCGGGATAGGGTGGCTGATAGCTGGGAGCCCCCTGAGCACAGCCCCGGTGTTAGTTTTCGGAGAAATGCCCCCGTTGATTTGTTATGATTTTTTTTCCGCCGGCCGCCTGGTCGCCCTAATGTAAAGTCAATGGGAGTGAGGAGATAGAATATTTTTCAAAGTTTTTCACTCGGCCGTCTGGTCCCCTGACTCGAAAATTTTAAAGTGCTCCCATCGGTCCCAGACCCGGGTGGCCACGAGGTGGGACCCCCCTGAGCACTGCCCCGGTGTTAGTTTTCGGAGAAATGCCCCCGTTGATTTGTTATGATCCGTAGTTGCCGGCCGGCCGCCCGGCAGTGCTCTATCGGATGGAGCGTGGGCTGGCTATGGGAGATTTAGCGATTTTCGGAACCGGCCCCGATCGCCCCCCAAACCGGGTGGCCACGAGGTGGGACCCCCCTGAGCACTGCCCCGGTGTTAGTTTTCGGAGAAATGCCCCCGTTGATTTCTTATGATCCGTAGTTGCCGGCCGGCCGCCCGGCATTGCTCTATCGGATGGAGCGTGGGCTGGCTATGGGAGATTTAGCGATTTTCGGAACCGGCCCCGATCGCCCCCCAAACCGGGTGGCCACGAGGTGGGACCCCCCTGAGCACTGCCCCGGTGTTAGTTTTCGGAGAAATGCCCCCGTTGATTTCTTATGATCCGTAGTTGCCGGCCGGCCGCCCGGCATTGCTCTATCGGATGGAGCGTGGGCTGGCTATGGGAGATTTAGCGATTTTCGGAACCGGCCCCGATCGCCCCCCAAACCGGGTGGCCACGAGGTGGGACCCCCCTGAGCACTGCCCCGGTGTTAGTTTTCGGAGAAATGCCCCCGTTGATTTGTTATGATCCGTAGTTGCCGGCCGGCCGCCCGGCAGTGCTCTATCGGATGGAGCGTGGGCTGGCTATGGGAGATTTAGCGATTTTCGGAACCGGCCCCGATCGCCCCCCAAACCGGGTGGCCACGAGGTGGGACCCCCCTGAGCACTGCCCCGGTGTTAGTTTTCCGAGAAATGCCCCCGTTGATTTGTTATGATCCGTAGTTGCCGGCCGGCCGCCCGGCAGTGCTCTATCGGATGGAGCGTGGGCTGGCTATGGGAGATTTAGCGATTTTCGGAACCGGCCCCGATCGCCCCCCAAACCGGGTGGCCACGAGGTGGGACCCCCCTGAGCACTGCCCCGGTGTTAGTTTTCCGAGAAATGCCCCCGTTGATTTGTTATGATTATTTTTCGCCCAGGCGATGTGCCTTTTCATTTTGTTTTGCACTTTCCTTCATTCCTTGGTGCATGCTACCATCTAACGGACACATTTCGGTACTGCAGTTTGAAAGTAATTTCCCCGTCTAGGGATCTCTCAATGCCCTGGGCTGCGAAAGGAGGGCAAGGACACCCTATGTTCTCATGAGTGCAAAGCCCCCCCGGCTTCAAGGCATTCCAAAAGGAAAACCGGAGACACTGCTGTACACACACACACACACACACACACACACACACACACACACACACACAGAGAGAGAGAGAGAGAGAGAGAGAGATAGAGAGAGAGTAGTCACACAGTGGAATAAACTCCCCAGCGATGTGGTAGAAGCTGAAAGTTGGGGAACATTGTGATGGTCTATATTTCTTGGCAGATAATAAAAGATGCTCTTATCATGCCTCCGTTGATGTGTTATGATCCATAGGTTGCCGGCCGCCCGGCATTGCTCTGATCGGATGGACCGTGGGCTGCCTATGGCAGAGTATGGGCGATTCTTCAGCCGGCCCCGATGGCCCCCCAAACCGGGTGGCCACGAGGTGGGACCCCCCTGAGCACTGCCCCGGTGTTAGTTTTCCGAGAAATGCCCCCGTTGATTTGTTACGATTATTTTTCGCCCAGGCGATGTGCCTTTTCATTTTGTTTTGCACTTTCCTTCATTCCTTGGTGCATGCTGCCATCTAACGGACACATTTCGGTACTGCAGTTTGAAAGTAATTTCCCCGTCTAGGGATATCTCTCTCGTCTAGGGACACTGCTGTACACACACACACACACACACACACACACACACACACAGAGAGAGAGAGAGAGAGATAGAGAGAGAGTAGTCACACAGTGGAATAAACTCCCCAGCGATGTGGTAGAAGCTGAAAGTTGGGGAACATTGTGATGGTCTATATTTCTTGGCAGATAATAAAAGATGCTCTTATCATGCCTCCGTTGATGTGTTATGATCCATAGGTTGCCGGCCGCCCGGCATTGCTCTGATCGGATGGACCGTGGGCTGCCTATGGCAGAGTATGGGCGATTCTTCAGCCGGCCCCGATGGCCCCCCAAACCGGGTGGCCACGAGGTGGGACCCCCCTGAGCACTGCCCCGGTGTTAGTTTTCCGAGAAATGCCCCCGTTGATTTGTTATGATTTTTTTTCCGCCGGCCGCCTGGTCGCCCTAATGTAAAGTCAATGGGAGTGAGGAGATAGAACATTTTTCAAAGTTTTTCACCCGGCCCCAAACGGCTCCAAAACACACTGGGGCTGTGGCTGGGACTCTCACCAGGACTGCCCCCTACTTTATTTCTGGATTAAAAAGCATTCTATATTAATTTTTCGATTTTTGGGACCCGGGACGCCTGGTCACCTAACTCCCCTTCTATCCCTATGGGGGGGGGACGGGGACATCGAAAACGCTCCCATCGCCGCCGAGGCACGCTGCGGGGACTCTCCCTACCATCGCCCCATGCTTCCTTTGAAGAATATATGACGTTTTTCAATTTTCACCGACATTTGAAAATCAAAACTTCAGAACATTTCATAGTTATTCTCAATGGGTTGTCTAGGGGCACACATCTCTAAACTGGGGGAAATGCTCAAAATGATTAAAAAGAAAAACAATGCCCCCAGACCCGGGGGGCTGATAGCTGGGAGCCCCCTGAGCACAGCCCCGGTGTTAGTTTTCGGAGAAATGCCCCCGTTGATTTGTTATGATTTTTTTTCCGCCGGCCGCCTGGTCGCCCTAATGTAAAGTCAATGGGAGTGAGGAGATAGAATATTTTTCAAAGTTTTTCACTCGGCCGTCTGGTCCCCTGACTCGAAAATTTTAAAGTGCTCCCATCGGTCCCGGGATAGGGTGGCTGATAGCTGGGAGCCCCCTGAGCACAGCCCCGGTGTTAGTTTTCGGAGAAATGCCCCCGTTGATTTGTTATGATTTTTTTTCCGCCGGCCGCCTGGTCGCCCTAATGTAAAGTCAATGGGAGTGAGGAGATAGAATATTTTTCAAAGTTTTTCACTCGGCCGTCTGGTCCCCTGACTCGAAAATTTTAAAGTGCTCCCATCGGTCCCGGGATAGGGTGGCTGATAGCTGGGAGCCCCCTGAGCACAGCCCCGGTGTTAGTTTTCGGAGAAATGCCCCCGTTGATTTGTTATGATTTTTTTTCCGCCGGCCGCCTGGTCGCCCTAATGTAAAGTCAATGGGAGTGAGGAGATAGAATATTTTTCAAAGTTTTTCACTCGGCCGTCTGGTCCCCTGACTCGAAAATTTTAAAGTGCTCCCATCGGTCCCAGACCCGGGTGGCCACGAGGTGGGACCCCCCTGAGCACTGCCCCGGTGTTAGTTTTCGGAGAAATGCCCCCGTTGATTTGTTATGATCCGTAGTTGCCGGCCGGCCGCCCGGCATTGCTCTATCGGATGGAGCGTGGGCTGGCTATGGGAGATTTAGCGATTTTCGGAACCGGCCCCGATCGCCCCCCAAACCGGGTGGCCACGAGGTGGGACCCCCCTGAGCACTGCCCCGGTGTTAGTTTTCGGAGAAATGCCCCCGTTGATTTGTTATGATCCGTAGTTGCCGGCCGGCCGCCCGGCATTGCTCTATCGGATGGAGCGTGGGCTGGCTATGGGAGATTTAGCGATTTTCGGAACCGGCCCCGATCGCCCCCCAAACCGGGTGGCCACGAGGTGGGACCCCCCTGAGCACTGCCCCGGTGTTAGTTTTCCGAGAAATGCCCCCGTTGATTTGTTATGATCCGTAGTTGCCGGCCGGCCGCCCGGCAGTGCTCTATCGGATGGAGCGTGGGCTGGCTATGGGAGATTTAGCGATTTTCGGAACCGGCCCCGATCGCCCCCCAAACCGGGTGGCCACGAGGTGGGACCCCCCTGAGCACTGCCCCGGTGTTAGTTTTCCGAGAAATGCCCCCGTTGATTTGTTATGATCCGTAGTTGCCGGCCGGCCGCCCGGCAGTGCTCTATCGGATGGAGCGTGGGCTGGCTATGGGAGATTTAGCGATTTTCGGAACCGGCCCCGATCGCCCCCCAAACCGGGTGGCCACGAGGTGGGACCCCCCTGAGCACTGCCCCGGTGTTAGTTTTCGGAGAAATGCCCCCGTTGATTTGTTATGATCCGTAGTTGCCGGCCGGCCGCCCGGCAGTGCTCTATCGGATGGAGCGTGGGCTGGCTATGGGAGATTTAGCGATTTTCGGAACCGGCCCCGATCGCCCCCCAAACCGGGTGGCCACGAGGTGGGACCCCCCTGAGCACTGCCCCGGTGTTAGTTTTCGGAGAAATGCCCCCGTTGATTTGTTATGATCCGTAGTTGCCGGCCGGCCGCCCGGCAGTGCTCTATCGGATGGAGCGTGGGCTGGCTATGGGAGATTTAGCGATTTTCGGAACCGGCCCCGATCGCCCCCCAAACCGGGTGGCCACGAGGTGGGACCCCCCTGAGCACTGCCCCGGTGTTAGTTTTCCGAGAAATGCCCCCGTTGATTTGTTATGATCCGTAGTTGCCGGCCGGCCGCCCGGCAGTGCTCTATCGGATGGAGCGTGGGCTGGCTATGGGAGATTTAGCGATTTTCGGAACCGGCCCCGATCGCCCCCCAAACCGGGTGGCCACGAGGTGGGACCCCCCTGAGCACTGCCCCGGTGTTAGTTTTCGGAGAAATGCCCCCGTTGATTTGTTATGATCCGTAGTTGCCGGCCGGCCGCCCGGCAGTGCTCTATCGGATGGAGCGTGGGCTGGCTATGGGAGATTTAGCGATTTTCGGAACCGGCCCCGATCGCCCCCCAAACCGGGTGGCCACGAGGTGGGACCCCCCTGAGCACTGCCCCGGTGTTAGTTTTCGGAGAAATGCCCCCGTTGATTTGTTATGATCCGTAGTTGCCGGCCGGCCGCCCGGCAGTGCTCTATCGGATGGAGCGTGGGCTGGCTATGGGAGATTTAGCGATTTTCGGAACCGGCCCCGATCGCCCCCCAAACCGGGTGGCCACGAGGTGGGACCCCCCTGAGCACTGCCCCGGTGTTAGTTTTCCGAGAAATGCCCCCGTTGATTTGTTATGATCCGTAGTTGCCGGCCGGCCGCCCGGCAGTGCTCTATCGGATGGAGCGTGGGCTGGCTATGGGAGATTTAGCGATTTTCGGAACCGGCCCCGATCGCCCCCCAAACCGGGTGGCCACGAGGTGGGACCCCCCTGAGCACTGCCCCGGTGTTAGTTTTCCGAGAAATGCCCCCGTTGATTTGTTATGATTATTTTTCGCCCAGGCGATGTGCCTTTTCATTTTGTTTTGCACTTTCCTTCATTCCTTGGTGCATGCTACCATCTAACGGACACATTTCGGTACTGCAGTTTGAAAGTAATTTCCCCGTCTAGGGATCTCTCAATGCCCTGGGCTGCGAAAGGAGGGCAAGGACACCCTATGTTCTCATGAGTGCAAAGCCCCCCCGGCTTCAAGGCATTCCAAAAGGAAAACCGGAGACACTGCTGTACACACACACACACACACACACACACACACACACACACACACACACAGAGAGAGAGAGAGAGAGAGAGAGAGATAGAGAGAGAGTAGTCACACAGTGGAATAAACTCCCCAGCGATGTGGTAGAAGCTGAAAGTTGGGGAACATTGTGATGGTCTATATTTCTTGGCAGATAATAAAAGATGCTCTTATCATGCCTCCGTTGATGTGTTATGATCCATAGGTTGCCGGCCGCCCGGCATTGCTCTGATCGGATGGACCGTGGGCTGCCTATGGCAGAGTATGGGCGATTCTTCAGCCGGCCCCGATGGCCCCCCAAACCGGGTGGCCACGAGGTGGGACCCCCCTGAGCACTGCCCCGGTGTTAGTTTTCCGAGAAATGCCCCCGTTGATTTGTTACGATTATTTTTCGCCCAGGCGATGTGCCTTTTCATTTTGTTTTGCACTTTCCTTCATTCCTTGGTGCATGCTGCCATCTAACGGACACATTTCGGTACTGCAGTTTGAAAGTAATTTCCCCGTCTAGGGATATCTCTCTCGTCTAGGGACACTGCTGTACACACACACACACACACACACACACACACACACACAGTGAGAGAGAGGGAGAGATAGAGAGAGGGAGAGAGAGAGAGAGAGAGGTGGAGAGGGAGAGAGAGATGGTGATAGAGAGAGAGTCGTCACACTCTGGAACAAACTCCCCAGAAGCTGAAAGTTGGGGAACATTATGATGATCTTTATTTCTTGGCAGATAATAAATGATGATCTTACAGAGGGCGACTTACAACACCAGTGCAAACATACAGCGAAGTACAAGGCATCAATCACGACAGAATCCCTTGAGTTAAAGCAGCAGATTCAGAATAACACACGTCCAAACAGACTGGAGAGGACCCTAAAACGAGCACGAAAGGTGTCGAATATGTGGCCTCCTCTCGCTTGTAAACTCTCTCGTGTTCCTGTCGATGGGGTCGGCGGCTCGGGGCAGCGGCCTAGCAGCAGCAGGCAGGCAGGCAGACCTCCAGGGCTGGCAGGCAGGCAGGCAGGGCTGTGTGGCTGGGGAGGGCAGGCTGGCAGGCTGGTAGGCCGTGCTGCTGCCAGGGCTGGAAGGCTGACCTCCAGGGCTGGAAGGCTGACTTCCAGGGCTGGATGGCAGGCAGGCAGACCTCCAGGGCTGGAAGGCTGACCTCCAGGGCAGGCAGGCAGGGCTGTGTGGCTGGGGAGGGCAGGCTGGCAGGCTGGTAGGCCGTGCTGCCAGGGCTGGAAGGCTGACCTCCAGGGCAGGCAGGCAGGCAGGCAGGGCTGGAAGGCAGGCAGGCAGACCTCCAGGGCTGGAAGGCTGACCTCCAGGGCAGGCAGGCAGGGCTGTGTGGCTGGGGAGGGCAGGCTGGCAGGCTGGTAGGCCGTGCTGCCAGGGCTGGAAGGCTGACCTCCAGGGCTAACAGGCAGGCAGGCAGACCTCCAGGGCTGGATAGCAGACCTCCAGGGCTAACAGGCTGACCTCCAGGGCTAACAGGCAGACCTCCAGGGCAGGCAGGCAGACCTCCAGGGCTAACAGGCAGGCAGGCAGACCTCCAGGGCTGGCAGGCTGACCTCCAGGGCAGGCAGTGCTGCTGCCAGGGCAGGCAGGCAGACCTCCAGGGCTAACAGGCAGGCAGGCAGACCTCCAGGGCTGGAAGGCAGACCTCCAGGGCAGGCAGGCAGACCTCCAGGGCTGGATAGCAGACCTCCAGGGCTAACAGGCAGGCAGGCAGACCTCCAGGGCTGGATAGCAGACCTCCAGGGCAGGCAGTGCTGCTACCAGGGCAGGCAGGCAGACCTCCAGGGCTGGAAGGCAGACCTCCAGGGCAGGCAGGCAGACCTCCAGGGCAGGCAGGCAGACCTCCAGGGCTGGATAGCAGACCTCCAGGGCTAACAGGCAGACCTCCAGGGCAGGCAGGCTGACCTCCAGGGCAGGCAGTGCTGCTGCCAGGGCAGGCAGGCAGACCTCCAGGGCTGGATAGCAGACCTCCAGGGCTAACAGGCAGACCTCCAGGGCTGGATAGCAGACCTCCAGGGCAGGCCGGCAGACCTCCAGGGCAGGCAGTGCTGCTACCAGGGCAGGCAGGCAGACCTCCAGGGCTGGATAGCAGACCTCCAGGGCAGGCAGTGCTGCTACCAGGGCTGGATAGCAGACCTCCAGGGCAGGCAGGCAGACCTCCAGGGCTAACAGGCTGACCTCCAGGGCTAACAGGCAGGCAGGCAGACCTCCAGGGCTGGATAGCAGACCTCCAGGGCTAACAGGCAGACCTCCAGGGCTGGATAGCAGACCTCCAGGGCTGGCAGGCAGACCTCCAGGGCTGGATAGCAGACCTCCAGGGCTAACAGGCAGGCAGGCAGACCTCCAGGGCAGGCAGGCAGACCTCCAGGGCAGGCAGGCAGACCTCCAGGGCAGGCAGTGCTGCTGCCAGGGCAGGCAGGCAGACCTCCAGGGCTGGATAGCAGACCTCCAGGGCTAACAGGCAGACCTCCAGGGCTGGATAGCAGACCTCCAGGGCTGGCAGGCTGACCTCCAGGGCTAACAGGCAGGCAGGCAGACCTCCAGGGCTGGATAGCAGACCTCCAGGGCTAACAGGCAGACCTCCAGGGCTGGATAGCAGACCTCCAGGGCTGGCAGGCAGACCTCCAGGGCTGGATAGCAGACCTCCAGGGCTAACAGGCAGGCAGGCAGACCTCCAGGGCAGGCAGGCAGACCTCCAGGGCAGGCAGGCAGACCTCCAGGGCAGGCAGTGCTGCTGCCAGGGCAGGCAGGCAGACCTCCAGGGCTGGATAGCAGACCTCCAGGGCTAACAGGCAGACCTCCAGGGCTGGATAGCAGACCTCCAGGGCAGGCAGTGCTGCTACCAGGGCAGGCAGTGCTGCTGCCAGGGCTGGAAGGCAGACCTCCAGGGCTAACAGGCAGACCTCCAGGGCTGGCAGGCTGACCTCCAGGGCAGGCAGTGCTGCTGCCAGGGCAGGCAGGCAGACCTCCAGGGCTGGATGGCAGGCAGGCAGACCTCCAGGGCTGGATAGCAGACCTCCAGGGCTAACAGGCTGACCTCCAGGGCTAACAGGCAGACCTCCAGGGCTAACAGGCAGGCAGGCAGACCTCCAGGGCTGGATAGCTGACCTCCAGGGCTGGATAGCTGACCTCCAGGGCTAACAGGCAGACCTCCAGGGCTGGATAGCAGACCTCCAGGGCAGGCAGTGCTGCTACCAGGGCTGGATAGCAGACCTCCAGGGCAGGCAGGCAGACCTCCAGGGCTAACAGGCTGACCTCCAGGGCTAACAGGCAGGCAGGCAGACCTCCAGGGCTGGATAGCAGACCTCCAGGGCTAACAGGCAGACCTCCAGGGCTGGATAGCAGACCTCCAGGGCTGGCAGGCTGACCTCCAGGGCTAACAGGCAGGCAGGCAGACCTCCAGGGCTGGATAGCAGACCTCCAGGGCTAACAGGCTGACCTCCAGGCCAGGCAGTGCTGCTGCCAGGGCAGGCAGGCAGGCAGGGCTGGATAGCAGACCTCCAGGGCTAACAGGCTGACCTCCAGGGCTGGATAGCAGACCTCCAGGGCAGGCAGGCTGACCTCCAGGGCAGGCAGTGCTGCTACCAGGGCTGGATAGCAGACCTCCAGGGCTGGATGGCAGGCAGGCAGACCTCCAGGGCTGGATAGCAGACCTCCAGGGCTAACAGGCTGACCTCCAGGGCTAACAGGCAGACCTCCAGGGCTGGATAGCAGACCTCCAGGGCAGGCAGGCAGACCTCCAGGGCAGGCAGGCAGACCTCCAGGGCTGGATAGCAGACCTCCAGGGCTAACAGGCAGACCTCCAGGGCAGGCAGGCTGACCTCCAGGGCAGGCAGTGCTGCTACCAGGGCAGGCAGGCAGACCTCCAGGGCAGGCAGTGCTGCTGCCAGGGCAGGCAGGCAGACCTCCAGGGCTAACAGGCAGGCAGGCAGACCTCCAGGGCTGGATAGCAGACCTCCAGGGCAGGCAGGCAGACCTCCAGGGCTGGATAGCAGACCTCCAGGGCTAACAGGCTGACCTCCAGGGCTAACAGGCAGGCAGGCAGACCTCCAGGGCTGGAAGGCAGGCAGTGCTGCTACCAGGGCAGGCAGGCTGTCCTCCAGGGCTGGAAGGCAGACCTCCAGGGCAGGCAGGCAGACCTCCAGGGCAGGCAGTGCTGCTACCAGGGCTGGATAGCAGACCTCCAGGGCTGGATGGCAGGCAGGCAGACCTCCAGGGCTGGATAGCAGACCTCCAGGGCTAACAGGCTGACCTCCAGGGCTAACAGGCAGACCTCCAGGGCTGGATAGCAGACCTCCAGGGCAGGCAGGCAGACCTCCAGGGCAGGCAGGCAGACCTCCAGGGCTGGATAGCAGACCTCCAGGGCTAACAGGCAGACCTCCAGGGCAGGCAGGCTGACCTCCAGGGCAGGCAGTGCTGCTACCAGGGCAGGCAGGCAGACCTCCAGGGCAGGCAGTGCTGCTGCCAGGGCAGGCAGGCAGACCTCCAGGGCTAACAGGCAGGCAGGCAGACCTCCAGGGCTGGATAGCAGACCTCCAGGGCAGGCAGGCAGACCTCCAGGGCTGGATAGCAGACCTCCAGGGCTAACAGGCTGACCTCCAGGGCTAACAGGCAGGCAGGCAGACCTCCAGGGCTGGAAGGCAGGCAGTGCTGCTACCAGGGCAGGCAGGCTGTCCTCCAGGGCTGGAAGGCAGACCTCCAGGGCAGGCAGGCAGACCTCCAGGGCAGGCAGTGCTGCTACCAGGGCTGGATAGCAGACCTCCAGGGCTGGAAGGCAGGCAGGCAGACCTCCAGGGCAGGCAGTGCTGCTACCAGGGCTGGATAGCAGACCTCCAGGGCTAACAGGCAGACCTCCAGGGCTGGAAGGCAGGCAGTGCTGCTACCAGGGCAGGCAGGCTGTCCTCCAGGGCTGGAAGGCAGACCTCCAGGGCTGGCAGGCTGACCTCCAGGGCAGGCAGGCCGGGCCCCCGGTGCTGCATCTCGGCCGCTGCCTGGGGCGGACCGGCCCGGGTGCCCTTGCGCTTTTTCGACACCAGGGGGCAGTTGGGTGCCATTCCGTCCCTCGTGTGGCGAAATGGCGGTACTGCACCTCCGCCTTTTTGCTGGAGAAAGTCCGCAGTCGGGACAATGCGCCACACGGTCCGTCGGCAGGAGGCCCGGGCCCGGGCACAACTCCCCGGTGGGGACGGACGCCGGGCTGGAGCTTCCCTTCAGCACACACACTCACTCACTCACTCTCTGACCGACCGACCGACCGACGGCTCCCAGCGCTCAGCCTGCAGGGCTACACACCCCGGTGGGTGCGGGCTCCGGGCTGGAGCTCTCCTTCAGCACACACACTCACTCTC
>NW_027102708.1:42500-52500 GCF_036373705.1 Amia ocellicauda | reverse complement strand
CCCTAATGCAAAGTCAATGGGAGTGAGGAGATAGAAAATTTTTCAAAGTTTTTCACTCGGCCGCCTGGTCCCCTGACTCGAAAATTTTAAAGTGCTCCCATCGGTCCCGGGATAGGGTGGCTGATAGCTGGGAGCCCCCTGAGCACAGCCCCGGTGTTAGTTTTCGGAGAAATGCCCCCGTTGATTTGTTATGATTTTTTTTCCGCCGGCCGCCTGGTCGCCCTAATGTAAAGTCAATGGGAGTGAGGAGATAGAACATTTTTCAAAGTTTTTCACCCGGCCCCAAACGGCTCCAAAACACACTGGGGCTGTGGCTGGGACTCTCACCAGGACTGCCCCCTACTTTATTTCTGGATTAAAAAGCATTCTATATTAATTTTTCGATTTTTGGGACCCGGGACGCCTGGTCACCTAACTCCCCTTCTATCCCTATGGGGGGGGGACGGGGACATCGAAAACGCTCCCATCGCCGCCGAGGCACGCTGCGGGGACTCTCCCTACCATCGCCCCATGCTTCCTTTGAAGAATATATGACGTTTTTCAATTTTCACCGACATTTGAAAATCAAAACTTCAGAACATTTCATAGTTATTCTCAATGGGTTGTCTAGGGGCACACATCTCTAAACTGGGGGAAATGCTCAAAATGATTAAAAAGAAAAACAATGCCCCCAGACCCGGGGGGCTGATAGCTGGGAGCCCCCTGAGCACAGCCCCGGTGTTAGTTTTCGGAGAAATGCCCCCGTTGATTTGTTATGATTTTTTTTCCGCCGGCCGCCTGGTCGCCCTAATGTAAAGTCAATGGGAGTGAGGAGATAGAATATTTTTCAAAGTTTTTCACTCGGCCGTCTGGTCCCCTGACTCGAAAATTTTAAAGTGCTCCCATCGGTCCCGGGATAGGGTGGCTGATAGCTGGGAGCCCCCTGAGCACAGCCCCGGTGTTAGTTTTCGGAGAAATGCCCCCGTTGATTTGTTATGATTTTTTTTCCGCCGGCCGCCTGGTCGCCCTAATGTAAAGTCAATGGGAGTGAGGAGATAGAATATTTTTCAAAGTTTTTCACTCGGCCGTCTGGTCCCCTGACTCGAAAATTTTAAAGTGCTCCCATCGGTCCCGGGATAGGGTGGCTGATAGCTGGGAGCCCCCTGAGCACAGCCCCGGTGTTAGTTTTCGGAGAAATGCCCCCGTTGATTTGTTATGATTTTTTTTCCGCCGGCCGCCTGGTCGCCCTAATGTAAAGTCAATGGGAGTGAGGAGATAGAATATTTTTCAAAGTTTTTCACTCGGCCGTCTGGTCCCCTGACTCGAAAATTTTAAAGTGCTCCCATCGGTCCCAGACCCGGGTGGCCACGAGGTGGGACCCCCCTGAGCACTGCCCCGGTGTTAGTTTTCGGAGAAATGCCCCCGTTGATTTGTTATGATTTTTTTTCCGCCGGCCGCCTGGTCGCCCTAATGTAAAGTCAATGGGAGTGAGGAGATAGAATATTTTTCAAAGTTTTTCACTCGGCCGTCTGGTCCCCTGACTCGAAAATTTTAAAGTGCTCCCATCGGTCCCAGACCCGGGTGGCCACGAGGTGGGACCCCCCTGAGCACTGCCCCGGTGTTAGTTTTCGGAGAAATGCCCCCGTTGATTTGTTATGATCCGTAGTTGCCGGCCGGCCGCCCGGCATTGCTCTATCGGATGGAGCGTGGGCTGGCTATGGGAGATTTAGCGATTTTCGGAACCGGCCCCGATCGCCCCCCAAACCGGGTGGCCACGAGGTGGGACCCCCCTGAGCACTGCCCCGGTGTTAGTTTTCGGAGAAATGCCCCCGTTGATTTGTTATGATCCGTAGTTGCCGGCCGGCCGCCCGGCATTGCTCTATCGGATGGAGCGTGGGCTGGCTATGGGAGATTTAGCGATTTTCGGAACCGGCCCCGATCGCCCCCCAAACCGGGTGGCCACGAGGTGGGACCCCCCTGAGCACTGCCCCGGTGTTAGTTTTCCGAGAAATGCCCCCGTTGATTTGTTATGATCCGTAGTTGCCGGCCGGCCGCCCGGCAGTGCTCTATCGGATGGAGCGTGGGCTGGCTATGGGAGATTTAGCGATTTTCGGAACCGGCCCCGATCGCCCCCCAAACCGGGTGGCCACGAGGTGGGACCCCCCTGAGCACTGCCCCGGTGTTAGTTTTCCGAGAAATGCCCCCGTTGATTTGTTATGATCCGTAGTTGCCGGCCGGCCGCCCGGCAGTGCTCTATCGGATGGAGCGTGGGCTGGCTATGGGAGATTTAGCGATTTTCGGAACCGGCCCCGATCGCCCCCCAAACCGGGTGGCCACGAGGTGGGACCCCCCTGAGCACTGCCCCGGTGTTAGTTTTCGGAGAAATGCCCCCGTTGATTTGTTATGATCCGTAGTTGCCGGCCGGCCGCCCGGCAGTGCTCTATCGGATGGAGCGTGGGCTGGCTATGGGAGATTTAGCGATTTTCGGAACCGGCCCCGATCGCCCCCCAAACCGGGTGGCCACGAGGTGGGACCCCCCTGAGCACTGCCCCGGTGTTAGTTTTCGGAGAAATGCCCCCGTTGATTTGTTATGATCCGTAGTTGCCGGCCGGCCGCCCGGCAGTGCTCTATCGGATGGAGCGTGGGCTGGCTATGGGAGATTTAGCGATTTTCGGAACCGGCCCCGATCGCCCCCCAAACCGGGTGGCCACGAGGTGGGACCCCCCTGAGCACTGCCCCGGTGTTAGTTTTCCGAGAAATGCCCCCGTTGATTTGTTATGATCCGTAGTTGCCGGCCGGCCGCCCGGCAGTGCTCTATCGGATGGAGCGTGGGCTGGCTATGGGAGATTTAGCGATTTTCGGAACCGGCCCCGATCGCCCCCCAAACCGGGTGGCCACGAGGTGGGACCCCCCTGAGCACTGCCCCGGTGTTAGTTTTCCGAGAAATGCCCCCGTTGATTTGTTATGATCCGTAGTTGCCGGCCGGCCGCCCGGCAGTGCTCTATCGGATGGAGCGTGGGCTGGCTATGGGAGATTTAGCGATTTTCGGAACCGGCCCCGATCGCCCCCCAAACCGGGTGGCCACGAGGTGGGACCCCCCTGAGCACTGCCCCGGTGTTAGTTTTCCGAGAAATGCCCCCGTTGATTTGTTATGATCCGTAGTTGCCGGCCGGCCGCCCGGCAGTGCTCTATCGGATGGAGCGTGGGCTGGCTATGGGAGATTTAGCGATTTTCGGAACCGGCCCCGATCGCCCCCCAAACCGGGTGGCCACGAGGTGGGACCCCCCTGAGCACTGCCCCGGTGTTAGTTTTCGGAGAAATGCCCCCGTTGATTTGTTATGATCCGTAGTTGCCGGCCGGCCGCCCGGCAGTGCTCTATCGGATGGAGCGTGGGCTGGCTATGGGAGATTTAGCGATTTTCGGAACCGGCCCCGATCGCCCCCCAAACCGGGTGGCCACGAGGTGGGACCCCCCTGAGCACTGCCCCGGTGTTAGTTTTCGGAGAAATGCCCCCGTTGATTTGTTATGATCCGTAGTTGCCGGCCGGCCGCCCGGCATTGCTCTATCGGATGGAGCGTGGGCTGGCTATGGGAGATTTAGCGATTTTCGGAACCGGCCCCGATCGCCCCCCAAACCGGGTGGCCACGAGGTGGGACCCCCCTGAGCACTGCCCCGGTGTTAGTTTTCGGAGAAATGCCCCCGTTGATTTGTTACGATTATTTTTCGCCCAGGCGATGTGCCTTTTCATTTTGTTTTGCACTTTCCTTCATTCCTTGGTGCATGCTACCATCTAACGGACACATTTCGGTACTGCAGTTTGAAAGTAATTTCCCCGTCTAGGGATCTCTCTCTCGTCTAGGGACACTGCTGTACACACACACACACACACACACACACACACACACACACACACACACACACACACACACACACAGTGAGAGAGAGGGAGAGATAGAGAGAGAGAGAGGTGGAGAGGGAGAGAGAGGTGGAGATAGAGAGATGGAGATAGAGATGGAGATAGAGAGAGATGGAGATAGAGAGAGAGATGGAGATGGAGAGAGAGATGGTGATAGAGAGATAGAGATAGAGAGAGAGATGGTGATAGAGAGAGAGATGGTGATAGAGAGATGGAGATAGAGAGAGAGATGGTGATAGAGAGAGAGTCGTCACACTCTGGAACAAACTCCCCAGAAGCTGAAAGTTGGGGAACATTATGATGATCTTTATTTCTTGGCAGATAATAAATGATGATCTTACAGAGGGCGACTTACAACACCAGTGCAAACATACAGCGAAGGACAAGGCATCAATCGCGACAGAATCCCTTGAGTTAAAGCAGCAGATTCAGAATAACACACGTCAAAACAGACTGGAGACTAAAACGAGCACGAAAGGTGTCGAATATGTGGCCTCCTCTCGCTTGTAAACTCTCTCGTGTTCCTGTCGATGGGGTCGGCGGCTCGGGGCAGCGGCCTAGCAGCAGCAGGCAGGCCACCCGGCTGCCTGGGGCTGACCTCCGGGGCAGGCAGGCAGGCTGACCTCCAGGGCAGGCAGGCAGGCAGGCAGGCAGACCTCCAGGGCTAACAGGCTGACCTCCAGGGCTGGCAGGCTGACCTCCAGGGCTGGAAGGCAGGATGGCAGACCTCCAGGGCAGGCAGGCAGGCAGGCAGGCAGGCAGGCAGACCTCCAGGGCTGGCAGGGAGACCTCCAGGGCTGGCAGGCAGGCAGGCAGGGCTGTGTGGCTGGGGAGGGCAGGCTGGCAGGCAGGTAGGCCGTGCTGCTGCCAGGGCTGGAAGGCTGACCTCCAGGGCAGGCAGGCAGGCAGACCTCCAGGGCAGGCAGGCAGGTAGGCCGTGCTGCTGCCAGGGCTGGCAGGCTGACCTCCAGGGCAGGCAGGCAGGCAGGCAGACCTCCAGGGCTGGCAGGCTGACCTCCAGGGCAGGCAGGCAGGCAGGCAGGCAGACCTCCAGGGCTAACAGGCTGACCTCCAGGGCTGGCAGGCTGACCTCCAGGGCTGGAAGGCAGGATGGCAGACCTCCAGGGCAGGCAGGCAGGCAGGCAGGCAGGCAGGCAGACCTCCAGGGCTGGCAGGGAGACCTCCAGGGCTGGCAGGCAGGCAGGCAGGGCTGTGTGGCTGGGGAGGGCAGGCTGGCAGGCAGGTAGGCCGTGCTGCTGCCAGGGCTGGAAGGCTGACCTCCAGGGCAGGCAGGCAGGCAGACCTCCAGGGCAGGCAGGCAGGTAGGCCGTGCTGCTGCCAGGGCTGGCAGGCTGACCTCCAGGGCAGGCAGGCAGGCAGGCAGACCTCCAGGGCTGGCAGGCTGACCTCCAGGGCAGGCAGGCAGGCAGGCAGGCAGACCTCCAGGGCTAACAGGCTGACCTCCAGGGCTGGCAGGCTGACCTCCAGGGCTGGAAGGCAGGATGGCAGACCTCCAGGGCAGGCAGGCAGGCAGGCAGGCAGGCAGGCAGACCTCCAGGGCTGGCAGGGAGACCTCCAGGGCTGGCAGGCAGGCAGGCAGGGCTGTGTGGCTGGGGAGGGCAGGCTGGCAGGCAGGTAGGCCGTGCTGCTGCCAGGGCTGGAAGGCTGACCTCCAGGGCAGGCAGGCAGGCAGACCTCGAGGGCAGGCAGGCAGGTAGGCCGTGCTGCTACCAGGGCAGGCAGGCAGACCTCCAGGGCTAACAGGCTGACCTCCAGGGCAGGCAGTGCTGCTACCAGGGCTGGATAGCAGACCTCCAGGGCTGGATAGCAGACCTCCAGGGCTAACAGGCAGACCTCCAGGGCTGGCAGGCAGGCAGGCAGACCTCCAGGGCAGGCAGTGCTGCTACCAGGGCTGGATAGCAGACCTCCAGGGCAGGCAGTGCTGCTACCAGGGCAGGCAGTGCTGCTGCCAGGGCTGGATGGCAGGCAGGCAGACCTCCAGGGCTAACAGGCTGACCTCCAGGGCAGGCAGGCAGACCTCCAGGGCTAACAGGCTGACCTCCAGGGCAGGCAGTGCTGCTACCAGGGCAGGCAGGCTGTCCTCCAGGGCTGGATAGCAGACCTCCAGGGCAGGCAGTGCTGCCACCAGGGCAGGCAGGCTGTCCTCCAGGGCTGGATAGCAGACCTCCAGGGCAGGCAGTGCTGCTACCAGGGCAGGCAGGCTGTCCTCCAGGGCTGGATAGCAGACCTCCAGGGCAGGCAGTGCTGCTACCAGGGCAGGCAGTGCTGCTGCCAGGGCTGGATGGCAGGCAGGCAGACCTCCAGGGCTGGATAGCAGACCTCCAGGGCTAACAGGCTGACCTCCAGGGCTGGCAGGCTGACCTCCAGGGCTGGAAGGCAGGATGGCAGACCTCCAGGGCAGGCAGGCAGGCAGGCAGGCAGGCAGGCAGACCTCCAGGGCTGGCAGGGAGACCTCCAGGGCTGGCAGGCAGGCAGGCAGGGCTGTGTGGCTGGGGAGGGCAGGCTGGCAGGCAGGTAGGCCGTGCTGCTGCCAGGGCTGGAAGGCTGACCTCCAGGGCAGGCAGGCAGGCAGACCTCGAGGGCAGGCAGGCAGGTAGGCCGTGCTGCTACCAGGGCAGGCAGGCAGACCTCCAGGGCTAACAGGCTGACCTCCAGGGCAGGCAGTGCTGCTACCAGGGCTGGATAGCAGACCTCCAGGGCTGGATAGCAGACCTCCAGGGCTAACAGGCAGACCTCCAGGGCTGGCAGGCAGGCAGGCAGACCTCCAGGGCAGGCAGTGCTGCTACCAGGGCTGGATAGCAGACCTCCAGGGCAGGCAGTGCTGCTACCAGGGCAGGCAGTGCTGCTGCCAGGGCTGGATGGCAGGCAGGCAGACCTCCAGGGCTAACAGGCTGACCTCCAGGGCAGGCAGGCAGACCTCCAGGGCTAACAGGCTGACCTCCAGGGCAGGCAGTGCTGCTACCAGGGCAGGCAGGCTGTCCTCCAGGGCTGGATAGCAGACCTCCAGGGCAGGCAGTGCTGCCACCAGGGCAGGCAGGCTGTCCTCCAGGGCTAACAGGCAGACCTCCAGGGCTAACAGGCAGACCTCCAGGGCAGGCAGGCAGACCTCCAGGGCAGGCAGTGCTGCTACCAGGGCTGGATAGCAGACCTCCAGGGCTAACAGGCAGACCTCCAGGGCTGGCAGTGCTGCTACCAGGGCTGGATAGCAGACCTCCAGGGCTGGATAGCAGACCTCCAGGGCTAACAGGCAGACCTCCAGGGCAGGCAGGCAGACCTCCAGGGCTGGATAGCTGACCTCCAGGGCTGGATAGCAGACCTCCAGGGCTAACAGGCTGACCTCCAGGGCTAACAGGCAGACCTCCAGGGCAGGCAGGCAGACCTCCAGGGCAGGCAGTGCTGCTACCAGGGCTGGATAGCAGACCTCCAGGGCTAACAGGCAGACCTCCAGGGCTGGAAGGCAGGCAGTGCTGCTACCAGGGCAGGCAGGCTGTCCTCCAGGGCTGGAAGGCAGACCTCCAGGGCAGGCAGGCAGACCTCCAGGGCAGGCAGTGCTGCTACCAGGGCTGGATAGCAGACCTCCAGGGCTGGATAGCAGACCTCCAGGGCTAACAGGCAGACCTCCAGGGCTGGCAGGCTGACCTCCAGGGCAGGCAGGCAGGCAGGCAGACCTCCAGGGCTGGATAGCTGACCTCCAGGGCTGGATAGCAGACCTCCAGGGCTAACAGGCTGACCTCCAGGGCTAACAGGCAGACCTCCAGGGCAGGCAGGCAGACCTCCAGGGCAGGCAGTGCTGCTACCAGGGCTGGATAGCAGACCTCCAGGGCTAACAGGCAGACCTCCAGGGCTGGAAGGCAGGCAGTGCTGCTACCAGGGCAGGCAGGCTGTCCTCCAGGGCTGGAAGGCAGACCTCCAGGGCAGGCAGGCAGACCTCCAGGGCAGGCAGTGCTGCTACCAGGGCTGGATAGCAGACCTCCAGGGCTGGAAGGCAGGCAGGCAGACCTCCAGGGCAGGCAGTGCTGCTACCAGGGCTGGATAGCAGACCTCCAGGGCTGGAAGGCAGACCTCCAGGGCAGGCAGGCAGACCTCCAGGGCAGGCAGTGCTGCTACCAGGGCTGGATAGCAGACCTCCAGGGCTGGAAGGCAGGCAGGCAGACCTCCAGGGCAGGCAGTGCTGCTACCAGGGCTGGATAGCAGACCTCCAGGGCTAACAGGCAGACCTCCAGGGCAGGCAGTGCTGCTACCAGGGCTGGATAGCAGACCTCCAGGGCTAACAGGCAGACCTCCAGGGCTGGAAGGCAGGCAGTGCTGCTACCAGGGCAGGCAGGCTGTCCTCCAGGGCTGGAAGGCAGACCTCCAGGGCAGGCAGGCAGACCTCCAGGGCAGGCAGTGCTGCTACCAGGGCTGGATAGCAGACCTCCAGGGCTGGAAGGCAGGCAGGCAGACCTCCAGGGCAGGCAGTGCTGCTACCAGGGCTGGATAGCAGACCTCCAGGGCTAACAGGCAGACCTCCAGGGCTGGCAGTGCTGCTACCAGGGCTGGATAGCAGACCTCCAGGGCTGGATAGCAGACCTCCAGGGCTAACAGGCAGACCTCCAGGGCTGGCAGGCTGACCTCCAGGGCAGGCAGGCAGGCAGGCAGACCTCCAGGGCTGGATAGCTGACCTCCAGGGCTGGAAGGCAGACCTCCAGGGCTGGCAGGCTGACCTCCAGGGCAGGCAGGCCGGGCCCCCGGTGCTGCATCTCGGCCGCTGCCTGGGGCGGACCGGCCCGGGTGCCCTTGCGCTTTTTCGACACCAGGGGGCAGTTGGGTGCCATTCCGTCCCTCGTGTGGCGAAATGGCGGTACTGCACCTCCGCCTTTTTGCTGGAGAAAGTCCGCAGTCGGGACAATGCGCCACACGGTCCGTCGGCAGGAGGCCCGGGCCCGGGCACAACTCCCCGGTGGGGACGGACGCCGGGCTGGAGCTTCCCTTCAGCACACACACTCACTCACTCACTCTCTGACCGACCGACCGACCGACGGCTCCCAGCGCTCAGCCTGCAGGGCTACACACCCCGGTGGGTGCGGGCTCCGGGCTGGAGCTCTCCTTCAGCACACACACTCACTCTCTGACCGACCGAACGACCGACGGCTCCCAGCGCTCAGTCAGCAGGCCTACTCCTCCCCGGTGGGGACGGACGCCGGGCTGGAGCTTTCCTTCAGCACACACACTCACTGACTGACCGACCGACGGCTCCCAGCGCTCAGCCTGCAGGGCTACACACCCCGGTGGGTGCGGGCTCCGGGCTGGAGCTCTCCTTCAGCACACACACTCACTGACTGACCGACCGAACGACCGACGGCTCCCAGCGCTCAGCCTGCAGGGCTACACCTCCCCGGTGGGTGCGGGCTCCGGGCTGGAGCTTCCCTTCAGCACACACACTCACTCTCTGACCGACCGACCGACCGACGGCTCCCAGCGCTCAGCCTGCAGGGCTACACCTCCCCGGTGGGTGCGGGCTCCGGGCTGGAGCACACACACTCACTGACTGACCGACCGAACGACCGACGGCTCCCAGCGCTCAGCCTGCAGGGCTACACCTCCCCGGTGGGTGCGGGCTCCGGGCTGGAGCTTTCCTTCAGCACACACACTCACTGACTGACCGACCGAACGACCGACGGCTCCCAGCGCTCAGCCTGCAGGGCTACACCTCCCCGGTGGGTGCGGGCTCCGGGCTGGAGCTCTCCTTCAGCACACACACTCACTCTCTGACCGACCGAACGACCGACGGCTCCCAGCGCTCAGCCTGCAGGGCTACACCTCCCCGGTGGGTGCGGGCTCCGGGCTGGAGCTCTCCTTCAGCACACACACTCACTCTCTGACCGACCGAACGACCGACGGCTCCCAGCGCTCAGTCAGCAGGCCTACTCCTCCCCGGTGGGTGCGGGCTCCGGGCTGGAGCTTTCCTTCAGCACACACACTCACTGACTGACCGACCGAACGACCGACGGCTCCCAGCGCTCGGCCTGCAGGGCTACACCTCACCGGTGGGTGCGGGCTCCGCGCTGGAGCTTTCCTTCAGCACTCACTGACCGACGGCTCCCG
>NW_027102708.1:20000-32500 GCF_036373705.1 Amia ocellicauda | reverse complement strand
CCCTTGGGGTTCCTGCCGGGGGCGGGCAGCATACATATGTCCGTTCCGTGGGAGCCACCGGAGATATGTCAGAGCCCGTACGCCCCCCGCACTCACCCTTAAAGGCCCGCAAGCCCTTGGGGTTCCTGCCGGGGGCGGGCAGCATACATATGTCCGTTCCGTGGGAACCACCGGGGAGATGTCAGAGCCCGTGAAACCCCGAAAGACAGACCCTTAAAGGCCCGCAAGCCCTTGGGGTGAACGTCTGGGGCGGGCAGCATACATACACCCCGGTCGGGAACCACAGGGAGGTGAGGTCAGAGCCCGTGAAACCCCGAAAGACAGACCCTTAAAGGCCCGCAAGCCCTTGGGGTGAACGTCTGGGGCGGGCAGCATACACACTCTCCACGGCGGGCCGCGAAGACTTAGCGGGCGCAGCCGCCGGAGCGGGCCGCCGACGAGGCCTGAAACGCGGGGTGCGGCCGGGACCGTTCCCCCCCTTGCATTTCGCTGGATGATCAGACAGTCGCAAAGAACCGTCTGAAAATCCCGGGCCAAGTCCAGAAAGTGTCCGTAAAAGAGCTAGCGGGGCCCAGCCACTTTCCTCCAGCAAGTGCCCTTAGCTCAGTTTTGACCTCTCTCATTGCACTAAGTGTCTTCAAAAACCCAGTTCCTGTATTTCCCCCGGCACCGTAGAGAAATGCTGACAGCCTGGAACACTGTGGCGGCTGCACACGGCACTCCCATGCCCGCCGCGAGCAGCCTAGCCCCGCCTCAGACCCGCGAGAACCGCCCATCGGCACACGGCCCGCTGTGCGCCCGAGCCGTTTGGTGTAAAAACTGTCCAAAAGTGGTTTCGACCACTTAGGAACATCGTAGAGACTCGAAATAAAAAGGATTTTGTTGGAAAAGCGATTCTGAGGAAGGCTGTGTTAAAATTAATTTCGGGAAATGTCGTTTACCCCCCCCCAAATGGCTCCGAAGTACCCCCCCCCCACCCCCCCCTAAAAAACCGTGTTCCGGGGGTTTTTCGAGAAAACAAACACACGGGGTATATAGAGGGGACTGAGACGAATCGAATGACGTGCTTTGCAAAGAAATCGGGGGCTCACAGCCCCCCCAGGAGAGGTTCAAAAGTCGGAGGACTGGTCACCTAACTCCCATTGAAGTCAATGGGGGAAAAATGAAAACTGTCAAAAAGGCTTAAAATGGTTCAAAAACCCACTGGGGCAGTAGATAATCATCCTATTTGAATTTTAAAAGTCTTAGTTTGGCGAAAAAATACCTTTTAATAATTGTTTTAGGGGTCAGAAAAATCAGCTCCGGCTGCCTGGTCACCTAGGGGAGATAGAAAATTTTTCTAAGTTTTTCACTCGGCCGCCTGGTCCCCTAACTCGAAAATTTTAAAGTGCTCCCATCGGTCCCGGGATAGGGTGGCTGATAGCTGGGAGCCCCCTGAGCACTGCCCCGGTGTTAGTTTTCGGAGAAATGCCCCCGTTGATTTGTTATGATTTTTTTTCCGCCGGCCGCCTGGTCGCCCTAATGTAAAGTCAATGGGAGTGAGGAGATAGAATATTTTTCAAAGTTTTTCACTCGGCCGCCTGGTCCCCTAACTCGAAAATTTTAAAGTGCTCCCATCGGTCCCGGGATAGGGTGGCTGATAGCTGGGAGCCCCCTGAGCACTGCCCCGGTGTTAGTTTTCGGAGAAATGCCTCCGTTGATTTGTTATGATTTTTTTTCCGCCGGCCGCCTGGTCGCCCTAATGTAAAGTCAATGGGAGTGAGGAGATAGAACATTTTTCAAAGTTTTTCACCCGGCCCCAAACGGCTCCAAAACACACTGGGGCTGTGGCTGGGACTCTCACCAGGACTGCCCCCTACTTTATTTCTGGATTAAAAAGCATTCTATATTAATTTTTCGATTTTTGGGACCCGGGACGCCTGGTCACCTAACTCCCCTTCTATCCCTATGGGGGGGGGGCGGGGACATCGAAAACGCTCCCATCGCCGCCGAGGCACGCTGCGGGGACTCTCCCTACCATCGCCCCATGCTTCCTTTGAAGAATATATGACGTTTTTCAATTTTCACCGACATTTGAAAATCAAAACTTCAGAACATTTCATAGTTATTCTCAATGGGTTGTCTAGGGGCACACATCTCTAAACTGGGGGAAATGCTCAAAATGATTAAAAAGAAAAACAATGCCCCCAGACCCGGGGGGCTGATAGCTGGGAGGCCCCTGAGCACTGCCCCGGTGTTAGTTTTCGGAGAAATGCCTCCGTTGATTTGTTATGATTTTTTTTCCGCCGGCCGCCTGGTCGCCCTAATGTAAAGTCAATGGGAGTGAGGAGATAGAATATTTTTCAAAGTTTTTCACTCGGCCGTCTGGTCCCCTGACTCGAAAATTTTAAAGTGCTCCCATCGGTCCCGGGATAGGGTGGCTGATAGCTGGGAGCCCCCTGAGCACAGCCCCGGTGTTAGTTTTCGGAGAAATGCCCCCGTTGATTTGTTATGATTTTTTTTCCGCCGGCCGCCTGGTCGCCCTAATGTAAAGTCAATGGGAGTGAGGAGATAGAATATTTTTCAAAGTTTTTCACTCGGCCGTCTGGTCCCCTGACTCGAAAATTTTAAAGTGCTCCCATCGGTCCCGGGATAGGGTGGCTGATAGCTGGGAGCCCCCTGAGCACAGCCCCGGTGTTAGTTTTCGGAGAAATGCCCCCGTTGATTTGTTATGATTTTTTTTCCGCCGGCCGCCTGGTCGCCCTAATGTAAAGTCAATGGGAGTGAGGAGATAGAATATTTTTCAAAGTTTTTCACTCGGCCGTCTGGTCCCCTGACTCGAAAATTTTAAAGTGCTCCCATCGGTCCCAGACCCGGGTGGCCACGAGGTGGGACCCCCCTGAGCACTGCCCCGGTGTTAGTTTTCGGAGAAATGCCCCCGTTGATTTGTTATGATCCGTAGTTGCCGGCCGGCCGCCCGGCATTGCTCTATCGGATGGAGCGTGGGCTGGCTATGGGAGATTTAGCGATTTTCGGAACCGGCCCCGATCGCCCCCCAAACCGGGTGGCCACGAGGTGGGACCCCCCTGAGCACTGCCCCGGTGTTAGTTTTCGGAGAAATGCCCCCGTTGATTTGTTATGATCCGTAGTTGCCGGCCGGCCGCCCGGCATTGCTCTATCGGATGGAGCGTGGGCTGGCTATGGGAGATTTAGCGATTTTCGGAACCGGCCCCGATCGCCCCCCAAACCGGGTGGCCACGAGGTGGGACCCCCCTGAGCACTGCCCCGGTGTTAGTTTTCCGAGAAATGCCCCCGTTGATTTGTTATGATCCGTAGTTGCCGGCCGGCCGCCCGGCAGTGCTCTATCGGATGGAGCGTGGGCTGGCTATGGGAGATTTAGCGATTTTCGGAACCGGCCCCGATCGCCCCCCAAACCGGGTGGCCACGAGGTGGGACCCCCCTGAGCACTGCCCCGGTGTTAGTTTTCCGAGAAATGCCCCCGTTGATTTGTTATGATCCGTAGTTGCCGGCCGGCCGCCCGGCAGTGCTCTATCGGATGGAGCGTGGGCTGGCTATGGGAGATTTAGCGATTTTCGGAACCGGCCCCGATCGCCCCCCAAACCGGGTGGCCACGAGGTGGGACCCCCCTGAGCACTGCCCCGGTGTTAGTTTTCGGAGAAATGCCCCCGTTGATTTGTTATGATCCGTAGTTGCCGGCCGGCCGCCCGGCAGTGCTCTATCGGATGGAGCGTGGGCTGGCTATGGGAGATTTAGCGATTTTCGGAACCGGCCCCGATCGCCCCCCAAACCGGGTGGCCACGAGGTGGGACCCCCCTGAGCACTGCCCCGGTGTTAGTTTTCGGAGAAATGCCCCCGTTGATTTGTTATGATCCGTAGTTGCCGGCCGGCCGCCCGGCAGTGCTCTATCGGATGGAGCGTGGGCTGGCTATGGGAGATTTAGCGATTTTCGGAACCGGCCCCGATCGCCCCCCAAACCGGGTGGCCACGAGGTGGGACCCCCCTGAGCACTGCCCCGGTGTTAGTTTTCCGAGAAATGCCCCCGTTGATTTGTTATGATCCGTAGTTGCCGGCCGGCCGCCCGGCAGTGCTCTATCGGATGGAGCGTGGGCTGGCTATGGGAGATTTAGCGATTTTCGGAACCGGCCCCGATCGCCCCCCAAACCGGGTGGCCACGAGGTGGGACCCCCCTGAGCACTGCCCCGGTGTTAGTTTTCGGAGAAATGCCCCCGTTGATTTGTTATGATCCGTAGTTGCCGGCCGGCCGCCCGGCAGTGCTCTATCGGATGGAGCGTGGGCTGGCTATGGGAGATTTAGCGATTTTCGGAACCGGCCCCGATCGCCCCCCAAACCGGGTGGCCACGAGGTGGGACCCCCCTGAGCACTGCCCCGGTGTTAGTTTTCGGAGAAATGCCCCCGTTGATTTGTTATGATCCGTAGTTGCCGGCCGGCCGCCCGGCAGTGCTCTATCGGATGGAGCGTGGGCTGGCTATGGGAGATTTAGCGATTTTCGGAACCGGCCCCGATCGCCCCCCAAACCGGGTGGCCACGAGGTGGGACCCCCCTGAGCACTGCCCCGGTGTTAGTTTTCCGAGAAATGCCCCCGTTGATTTGTTATGATCCGTAGTTGCCGGCCGGCCGCCCGGCAGTGCTCTATCGGATGGAGCGTGGGCTGGCTATGGGAGATTTAGCGATTTTCGGAACCGGCCCCGATCGCCCCCCAAACCGGGTGGCCACGAGGTGGGACCCCCCTGAGCACTGCCCCGGTGTTAGTTTTCCGAGAAATGCCCCCGTTGATTTGTTATGATTATTTTTCGCCCAGGCGATGTGCCTTTTCATTTTGTTTTGCACTTTCCTTCATTCCTTGGTGCATGCTACCATCTAACGGACACATTTCGGTACTGCAGTTTGAAAGTAATTTCCCCGTCTAGGGATCTCTCAATGCCCTGGGCTGCGAAAGGAGGGCAAGGACACCCTATGTTCTCATGAGTGCAAAGCCCCCCCGGCTTCAAGGCATTCCAAAAGGAAAACCGGAGACACTGCTGTACACACACACACACACACACACACACACACACACACACACACACACAGAGAGAGAGAGAGAGAGAGAGAGAGATAGAGAGAGAGTAGTCACACAGTGGAATAAACTCCCCAGCGATGTGGTAGAAGCTGAAAGTTGGGGAACATTGTGATGGTCTATATTTCTTGGCAGATAATAAAAGATGCTCTTATCATGCCTCCGTTGATGTGTTATGATCCATAGGTTGCCGGCCGCCCGGCATTGCTCTGATCGGATGGACCGTGGGCTGCCTATGGCAGAGTATGGGCGATTCTTCAGCCGGCCCCGATGGCCCCCCAAACCGGGTGGCCACGAGGTGGGACCCCCCTGAGCACTGCCCCGGTGTTAGTTTTCCGAGAAATGCCCCCGTTGATTTGTTACGATTATTTTTCGCCCAGGCGATGTGCCTTTTCATTTTGTTTTGCACTTTCCTTCATTCCTTGGTGCATGCTGCCATCTAACGGACACATTTCGGTACTGCAGTTTGAAAGTAATTTCCCCGTCTAGGGATATCTCTCTCGTCTAGGGACACTGCTGTACACACACACACACACACACACACACACACACACACAGTGAGAGAGAGGGAGAGATAGAGAGAGGGAGAGAGAGAGAGAGAGAGGTGGAGAGGGAGAGAGAGATGGTGATAGAGAGAGAGTCGTCACACTCTGGAACAAACTCCCCAGAAGCTGAAAGTTGGGGAACATTATGATGATCTTTATTTCTTGGCAGATAATAAATGATGATCTTACAGAGGGCGACTTACAACACCAGTGCAAACATACAGCGAAGTACAAGGCATCAATCACGACAGAATCCCTTGAGTTAAAGCAGCAGATTCAGAATAACACACGTCCAAACAGACTGGAGAGGACCCTAAAACGAGCACGAAAGGTGTCGAATATGTGGCCTCCTCTCGCTTGTAAACTCTCTCGTGTTCCTGTCGATGGGGTCGGCGGCTCGGGGCAGCGGCCTAGCAGCAGCAGGCAGGCAGGCAGACCTCCAGGGCTGGCAGGCAGGCAGGCAGGGCTGTGTGGCTGGGGAGGGCAGGCTGGCAGGCTGGTAGGCCGTGCTGCTGCCAGGGCTGGAAGGCTGACCTCCAGGGCTGGAAGGCTGACTTCCAGGGCTGGATGGCAGGCAGGCAGACCTCCAGGGCTGGAAGGCTGACCTCCAGGGCAGGCAGGCAGGGCTGTGTGGCTGGGGAGGGCAGGCTGGCAGGCTGGTAGGCCGTGCTGCCAGGGCTGGAAGGCTGACCTCCAGGGCAGGCAGGCAGGCAGGCAGGGCTGGAAGGCAGGCAGGCAGACCTCCAGGGCTGGAAGGCTGACCTCCAGGGCAGGCAGGCAGGGCTGTGTGGCTGGGGAGGGCAGGCTGGCAGGCTGGTAGGCCGTGCTGCCAGGGCTGGAAGGCTGACCTCCAGGGCTAACAGGCAGGCAGGCAGACCTCCAGGGCTGGATAGCAGACCTCCAGGGCTAACAGGCTGACCTCCAGGGCTAACAGGCAGACCTCCAGGGCAGGCAGGCAGACCTCCAGGGCTAACAGGCAGGCAGGCAGACCTCCAGGGCTGGCAGGCTGACCTCCAGGGCAGGCAGTGCTGCTGCCAGGGCAGGCAGGCAGACCTCCAGGGCTAACAGGCAGGCAGGCAGACCTCCAGGGCTGGAAGGCAGACCTCCAGGGCAGGCAGGCAGACCTCCAGGGCTGGATAGCAGACCTCCAGGGCTAACAGGCAGGCAGGCAGACCTCCAGGGCTGGATAGCAGACCTCCAGGGCAGGCAGTGCTGCTACCAGGGCAGGCAGGCAGACCTCCAGGGCTGGAAGGCAGACCTCCAGGGCAGGCAGGCAGACCTCCAGGGCAGGCAGGCAGACCTCCAGGGCTGGATAGCAGACCTCCAGGGCTAACAGGCAGACCTCCAGGGCAGGCAGGCTGACCTCCAGGGCAGGCAGTGCTGCTGCCAGGGCAGGCAGGCAGACCTCCAGGGCTGGATAGCAGACCTCCAGGGCTAACAGGCAGACCTCCAGGGCTGGATAGCAGACCTCCAGGGCAGGCCGGCAGACCTCCAGGGCAGGCAGTGCTGCTACCAGGGCAGGCAGGCAGACCTCCAGGGCTGGATAGCAGACCTCCAGGGCAGGCAGTGCTGCTACCAGGGCTGGATAGCAGACCTCCAGGGCAGGCAGGCAGACCTCCAGGGCTAACAGGCTGACCTCCAGGGCTAACAGGCAGGCAGGCAGACCTCCAGGGCTGGATAGCAGACCTCCAGGGCTAACAGGCAGACCTCCAGGGCTGGATAGCAGACCTCCAGGGCTGGCAGGCAGACCTCCAGGGCTGGATAGCAGACCTCCAGGGCTAACAGGCAGGCAGGCAGACCTCCAGGGCAGGCAGGCAGACCTCCAGGGCAGGCAGGCAGACCTCCAGGGCAGGCAGTGCTGCTGCCAGGGCAGGCAGGCAGACCTCCAGGGCTGGATAGCAGACCTCCAGGGCTAACAGGCAGACCTCCAGGGCTGGATAGCAGACCTCCAGGGCTGGCAGGCTGACCTCCAGGGCTAACAGGCAGGCAGGCAGACCTCCAGGGCTGGATAGCAGACCTCCAGGGCTAACAGGCAGACCTCCAGGGCTGGATAGCAGACCTCCAGGGCTGGCAGGCAGACCTCCAGGGCTGGATAGCAGACCTCCAGGGCTAACAGGCAGGCAGGCAGACCTCCAGGGCAGGCAGGCAGACCTCCAGGGCAGGCAGGCAGACCTCCAGGGCAGGCAGTGCTGCTGCCAGGGCAGGCAGGCAGACCTCCAGGGCTGGATAGCAGACCTCCAGGGCTAACAGGCAGACCTCCAGGGCTGGATAGCAGACCTCCAGGGCAGGCAGTGCTGCTACCAGGGCAGGCAGTGCTGCTGCCAGGGCTGGAAGGCAGACCTCCAGGGCTAACAGGCAGACCTCCAGGGCTGGCAGGCTGACCTCCAGGGCAGGCAGTGCTGCTGCCAGGGCAGGCAGGCAGACCTCCAGGGCTGGATGGCAGGCAGGCAGACCTCCAGGGCTGGATAGCAGACCTCCAGGGCTAACAGGCTGACCTCCAGGGCTAACAGGCAGACCTCCAGGGCTAACAGGCAGGCAGGCAGACCTCCAGGGCTGGATAGCTGACCTCCAGGGCTGGATAGCTGACCTCCAGGGCTAACAGGCAGACCTCCAGGGCTGGATAGCAGACCTCCAGGGCAGGCAGTGCTGCTACCAGGGCTGGATAGCAGACCTCCAGGGCAGGCAGGCAGACCTCCAGGGCTAACAGGCTGACCTCCAGGGCTAACAGGCAGGCAGGCAGACCTCCAGGGCTGGATAGCAGACCTCCAGGGCTAACAGGCAGACCTCCAGGGCTGGATAGCAGACCTCCAGGGCTGGCAGGCTGACCTCCAGGGCTAACAGGCAGGCAGGCAGACCTCCAGGGCTGGATAGCAGACCTCCAGGGCTAACAGGCTGACCTCCAGGCCAGGCAGTGCTGCTGCCAGGGCAGGCAGGCAGGCAGGGCTGGATAGCAGACCTCCAGGGCTAACAGGCTGACCTCCAGGGCTGGATAGCAGACCTCCAGGGCAGGCAGGCTGACCTCCAGGGCAGGCAGTGCTGCTACCAGGGCTGGATAGCAGACCTCCAGGGCTGGATGGCAGGCAGGCAGACCTCCAGGGCTGGATAGCAGACCTCCAGGGCTAACAGGCTGACCTCCAGGGCTAACAGGCAGACCTCCAGGGCTGGATAGCAGACCTCCAGGGCAGGCAGGCAGACCTCCAGGGCAGGCAGGCAGACCTCCAGGGCTGGATAGCAGACCTCCAGGGCTAACAGGCAGACCTCCAGGGCAGGCAGGCTGACCTCCAGGGCAGGCAGTGCTGCTACCAGGGCAGGCAGGCAGACCTCCAGGGCAGGCAGTGCTGCTGCCAGGGCAGGCAGGCAGACCTCCAGGGCTAACAGGCAGGCAGGCAGACCTCCAGGGCTGGATAGCAGACCTCCAGGGCAGGCAGGCAGACCTCCAGGGCTGGATAGCAGACCTCCAGGGCTAACAGGCTGACCTCCAGGGCTAACAGGCAGGCAGGCAGACCTCCAGGGCTGGAAGGCAGGCAGTGCTGCTACCAGGGCAGGCAGGCTGTCCTCCAGGGCTGGAAGGCAGACCTCCAGGGCAGGCAGGCAGACCTCCAGGGCAGGCAGTGCTGCTACCAGGGCTGGATAGCAGACCTCCAGGGCTGGATGGCAGGCAGGCAGACCTCCAGGGCTGGATAGCAGACCTCCAGGGCTAACAGGCTGACCTCCAGGGCTAACAGGCAGACCTCCAGGGCTGGATAGCAGACCTCCAGGGCAGGCAGGCAGACCTCCAGGGCAGGCAGGCAGACCTCCAGGGCTGGATAGCAGACCTCCAGGGCTAACAGGCAGACCTCCAGGGCAGGCAGGCTGACCTCCAGGGCAGGCAGTGCTGCTACCAGGGCAGGCAGGCAGACCTCCAGGGCAGGCAGTGCTGCTGCCAGGGCAGGCAGGCAGACCTCCAGGGCTAACAGGCAGGCAGGCAGACCTCCAGGGCTGGATAGCAGACCTCCAGGGCAGGCAGGCAGACCTCCAGGGCTGGATAGCAGACCTCCAGGGCTAACAGGCTGACCTCCAGGGCTAACAGGCAGGCAGGCAGACCTCCAGGGCTGGAAGGCAGGCAGTGCTGCTACCAGGGCAGGCAGGCTGTCCTCCAGGGCTGGAAGGCAGACCTCCAGGGCAGGCAGGCAGACCTCCAGGGCAGGCAGTGCTGCTACCAGGGCTGGATAGCAGACCTCCAGGGCTGGAAGGCAGGCAGGCAGACCTCCAGGGCAGGCAGTGCTGCTACCAGGGCTGGATAGCAGACCTCCAGGGCTAACAGGCAGACCTCCAGGGCTGGAAGGCAGGCAGTGCTGCTACCAGGGCAGGCAGGCTGTCCTCCAGGGCTGGAAGGCAGACCTCCAGGGCTGGCAGGCTGACCTCCAGGGCAGGCAGGCCGGGCCCCCGGTGCTGCATCTCGGCCGCTGCCTGGGGCGGACCGGCCCGGGTGCCCTTGCGCTTTTTCGACACCAGGGGGCAGTTGGGTGCCATTCCGTCCCTCGTGTGGCGAAATGGCGGTACTGCACCTCCGCCTTTTTGCTGGAGAAAGTCCGCAGTCGGGACAATGCGCCACACGGTCCGTCGGCAGGAGGCCCGGGCCCGGGCACAACTCCCCGGTGGGGACGGACGCCGGGCTGGAGCTTCCCTTCAGCACACACACTCACTCACTCACTCTCTGACCGACCGACCGACCGACGGCTCCCAGCGCTCAGCCTGCAGGGCTACACACCCCGGTGGGTGCGGGCTCCGGGCTGGAGCTCTCCTTCAGCACACACACTCACTCTCTGACCGACCGACCGACCGACGGCTCCCAGCGCTCAGCCTGCAGGGCTACACACCCCGGTGGGTGCGGGCTCCGGGCTGGAGCTCTCCTTCAGCACACACACTCACTCTCTGACCGACCGAACGACCGACGGCTCCCAGCGCTCAGTCAGCAGGCCTACTCCTCCCCGGTGGGGACGGACGCCGGGCTGGAGCTTTCCTTCAGCACACACACTCACTGACTGACCGACCGACGGCTCCCAGCGCTCAGCCTGCAGGGCTACACACCCCGGTGGGTGCGGGCTCCGGGCTGGAGCTCTCCTTCAGCACACACACTCACTGACTGACCGACCGAACGACCGACGGCTCCCAGCGCTCAGCCTGCAGGGCTACACCTCCCCGGTGGGTGCGGGCTCCGGGCTGGAGCTTCCCTTCAGCACACACACTCACTCTCTGACCGACCGACCGACCGACGGCTCCCAGCGCTCAGCCTGCAGGGCTACACCTCCCCGGTGGGTGCGGGCTCCGGGCTGGAGCACACACACTCACTGACTGACCGACCGAACGACCGACGGCTCCCAGCGCTCAGCCTGCAGGGCTACACCTCCCCGGTGGGTGCGGGCTCCGGGCTGGAGCTTTCCTTCAGCACACACACTCACTGACTGACCGACCGAACGACCGACGGCTCCCAGCGCTCAGCCTGCAGGGCTACACCTCCCCGGTGGGTGCGGGCTCCGGGCTGGAGCTCTCCTTCAGCACACACACTCACTCTCTGACCGACCGAACGACCGACGGCTCCCAGCGCTCAGCCTGCAGGGCTACACCTCCCCGGTGGGTGCGGGCTCCGGGCTGGAGCTCTCCTTCAGCACACACACTCACTCTCTGACCGACCGAACGACCGACGGCTCCCAGCGCTCAGTCAGCAGGCCTACTCCTCCCCGGTGGGTGCGGGCTCCGGGCTGGAGCTTTCCTTCAGCACACACACTCACTGACTGACCGACCGAACGACCGACGGCTCCCAGCGCTCGGCCTGCAGGGCTACACCTCACCGGTGGGTGCGGGCTCCGCGCTGGAGCTTTCCTTCAGCACTCACTGACCGACGGCTCCCGGCGCTCAGCCTGCAGGGCTACACCTCCCCGGTGGGTGCGGGCTCCGCGCTGGAGCTTTCCTTCAGCACTCACTGACCGACGGCTCCCGGCGCTCAGCCTGCAGGGCTACACCTCCCCGGTGGGTGCGGGCTCCGCGCTGGAGCTTTCCTTCAGCACTCACTGACCGACGGCTCCCGGCGCTCAGCCTGCAGGGCTACACCTCCCCGGTGGGTGCGGGCTCCGCGCTGGAGCTTTCCTTCAGCACTCACTGACCGACGGCTCCCGGCGCTCAGCCTGCAGGGCTACACCTCCCCGGTGGGTGCGGGCTCCGCGCTGGAGCTTTCCTTCAGCACTCACTGACCGACGGCTCCCGGCGCTCAGCCTGCAGGGCTACACCTCCCCGGTGGGTGCGGGCTCCGCGCTGGAGCTTTCCTTCAGCACTCACTGACCGACGGCTCCCGGCGCTCAGCCTGCAGGGCTACACCTCCCCGGTGGGTGCGGGCTCCGCGCTGGAGCTTTCCTTCAGCACTCACTGACCGACGGCTCCCGGCGCTCAGCCTGCAGGGCTACACCTCCCCGGTGGGTGCGGGCTCCGCGCTGGAGCTTTCCTTCAGCACTCACTGACCGACGGCTCCCGGCGCTCAGCCTGCAGGGCTACACCTCCCCGGTGGGTGCGGGCTCCGCGCTGGAGCTTTCCTTCAGCACTCACTGACCGACGGCTCCCGGCGCTCAGCCTGCAGGGCTACACCTCCCCGGTGGGTGCGGGCTCCGCGCTGGAGCTTTCCTTCAGCACTCACTGACCGACGGCTCCCGGCGCTCAGCCTGCAGGGCTACACCTCCCCGGTGGGTGCGGGCTCCGCGCTGGAGCTTTCCTTCAGCACTCACTGACCGACGGCTCCCGGCGCTCAGCCTGCAGGGCTACACCTCCCCGGTGGGTGCGGGCTCCGCGCTGGAGCTTTCCTTCAGCACTCACTGACCGACGGCTCCCGGCGCTCAGCCTGCAGGGCT